>NW_021144655.1:0-51214 GCF_004193775.1 Glycine soja | reverse complement strand
AACCGCAATAACTTTTAACTTAGATGTCCGATTGAGTCCCGTAATATATCGAGACGCTGGAAATTGAAAACAGAAACTCCTAGAAAATTCAAAAAACAATAATTTTTTCTAGGATGTCCGACTAAGTCCCGTAATTTATCGAGACACTCCAAATTGAAAACGGAAGCTCGTATCACATTCAAACGACAATAACTTTTTACTCGGATGTCCGATAGAGTCCCGTAATATATCGAGACGCTCCAAATTGAAAACACAAGCTCTAAGCAAATTGAAACGACAATAACTCTTTACTCGGATGTCCGATTGAGTCCCGTAATATATCGAGACGCTCCAAATTGAAAATAGAAGCTCTGAGCAAATTCAAATGACAATAGCATTTTACTCGGATGTCCGATTGAGTCCCGTAATATATCGAGACGCTCGAATTTGAAAACGGAAGCTCGTATCAAAAGCAAACCGCAATAACTTTTAACTTAGATGTCCGATTGAGTCCCGTAATATATCGAGACGCTGGAAATTGAAACAGAAACTCCTAGAAAATTCAAAAAACAATAAATTTTTCTAGGATGTCCGACTGAGTCCCGTAATTTATCGAGACGTTCCAAATTGAAAACGGAAGCTCGTATCACATTCAAACGACAATAACTTTTTACTCGGATGTCCGATAGAGTCCCGTAATATATCGAGACGCTCCAAATTGAAATTGGAAGCTCATATCAAATTCAAGCGACATTAAGTTTTAACCCGGATGTCCGATTGAGTCCCGTAATATGTTGAGACGCTCCAAATTGAAAACGCAAGCTCGTATCAAATTCAAACGACAATAACTTTTTACTCGGATGTCCAATAGAGTCCCATAATAAATCGAGACGCACGAAATTGAGAAAACAAGCTCTGAGCAAATTCAAACGAAGATAACTTTATATTCGGATGTCTGATTGAGTCCCGTAATATATCGAGATGCTCCAAATTGAAAACAGAAGCTCTGAGCAAATTCAAACGACAATAACTTTTTTACTCGGATGTCCGATTGACTCCCGTAATATATCAAGATGCTCGAATTTGAAAACGGAAGCTCGTATCAAAAGCAAACCGCAATAACTTTTAACTCGGATGTCCGATTGAGTCTATAATATATCGACACGCTCGAAATTGAAAACAGAAACTCCGTGAAAATTCAAATGACAATAAATTTTTCTCGGATGTCCGACTGAGTCCCGGAATATATCGGGAGGCTCCAAATTGAAAACGGAAGCTCATATGAAAATCAAAGGACAATAACTTTTTACTCGGATGTCCAATAGAGTCCCGTAATATATCGAAACACTACAAATTGAAAATGGAAGCTCGTATCAAATTCAAATGACATTAACTTTTAACTCGGATGTCCGATTGAGTCTCGTAATATATCGAGATGCTCGAAATTGAGAACAGAAGCTCCGATCAAATTAAACGACAATATCTTTTTACTCGGATTTCCGATTGAGTCCCGTAAAATATCGAGACGCTCGAAATTGAAAACGGATGCTCGTAGCAAATGCAAACCGCAATAACTTTTAACTTGGATGTCCGATTGAGTCCTATAGTATATCGACACGCTCGAAATTGAAAACGGAAACTCCTAGAAAATTCAAACCACAATAAGTTTTTCTCGGATGTCTGACTGAGTCCCGTAATATATCGAGATGCTCCAAATTGAAAAGGGAAGCTCGTATCAAATTCAAACGACAATAACTTTTTTCTCGGATGTCCAATAGAGTCCCGTAATATATCGAGACGCTCCAAATTGAAATTGGAAGCTCGTATCAAATTCAAACGACATTAACTTTTAACTAGGATGTCCGATTGAGTCCTGTAATATGTCAAGACGCTCCAAATTGAAAATGGAAGCTCGTATCAAATTCAAACGACAATAACTTTTTACTCGGATGCCCAATAGAGTCCCGTAATATATCGAGACGCTCCAAAATGAAATTGGAAGCTTGTATCAAATTCAAACGAGAATAACTTTTTACTCGGATGTTTGATTGCGTCTCGTAATATATCGAGACACTCGAAATTGAGAACAGAAGCTCTAAGCAAATTCAAACGACAATAACTTTTTACTCGGATTTCTGATTCAGTCCCGTAATATATCGAGACGCTCGAAATTGAAAACGGATGCTCGTAGCAAATGCAAACCGCAATAACTTTTAACTCGGATGTGATGTGAACCTTACGGGGCAGATCACTTGATACAGGCTGTAGAGTTTTTGGATGACGCCACTTCCGGTGAAGGAAGATAAGTCAGGGTAGAGGCCACTTCCGGTGAAGGAAGATAAGTCTGGGTAGACGCCACTTCCGGTGAAGGAAGATAAGTCTGGGTAGACGCCACTTCCAGTGAAGGAAGATAAGTCAGGGTAGACGCCACAAGGATTACCTTGATAAGTCTGATAATTGGTTCAACAAGGAACCCAGAGAGAAACTCTCACCCAATTTTATGAAAATGCCAAAAGTTTTTTATTGAAAATAAAAACCAATACTTATAGTGTATCTGAACAAAAAGATAAAAATAGACATGGGTCTTCTAAATAGGTTGGGCCAAAACTACAATAAATAAAAATTATAATTAAAAACATATTTAACTTGGGCCTTCAAATTAGTTTGGGCCTTCAGCAACAATTAATTGTCTTGATAGTGTCTCTGCCTCTGGGCCTTCATCCATCTCCATTTGAGCCTTCATCCTTCTCCACTTGGGCCTTCATCCTTCTCCACTCGGGGGCTTTGTCCTTCTCCACTTAGGCCTTTGTCCTTCTCCACTTGGGCCTTTAGCCTGTATTTGGCCAGTTTCATGATTCTCATCAGGATGTATGATTGAGTACCATAATATATCGAGACGCTCGAAATTGAAAAAAGAAGTTCTGAGCAAATTCAAACGACTATAACTTTTTACTCGGATGTCTGATTGAGTCCCGTAATATATCGAGACCCACGAAATTGAGAACAGAAGCTCTGACCATAATCAAACGAAAATAACTTTATATTCGGATTTGCGATTGAGTCCCGTAATATATGAAGACGCTCCAAATTGAAAACAGAAGCTCTGAGCAAATTCAAACGACAATAACTTTTTACTCGGATGTCCGATTGAGTCCCGTAATATATCGAGACGCACGAAATTGAGAACAGATGCTCTGAGCAAATTCAAACGAAGATAACTTTATATTCGGATGTCCGATTGAGTCCCGTAATATATCGAGACACTACAAATTGAAAACAGAAGATCTGAGCAAATTCAAACGACAATAACTTTTTACTCGGATGTCCGATTGAGTCCCGTAATATATCGAGACACACGGAATGGAGAACAGAAGCTCTGAGCAAATTCAAACGAAGATAACTTTATATTCGGATGTCCAATTGAGTCCCGTAATATATCGTGACGCTCCAAATTGAAAACAGAAGCTTTGAGCAAATTCAAACGAAGATAACTTTATATTCGGATGTTCGATTGAGTCCCGGAATATATCGAGAAGCTCCAAATTGAAAACGGAAGCACATATCAAATTCAAAGGACAATAACTTTTTACTCGGATGTCCAATAGAGTCCCGTAATATATCGAAACACTCAAAATTGAAAATGGAAGCTCGTATCAAATTCAAACGACAATAACTTTTTACTCGGATCTCCAATAGAGTCCCGTAATATATCGCGACGCTCCAAATTTAAATTGGAAGCTCGTATCAAATTCAAACGACATTAACTTTTAACTTGGATGTCCGATTGAGTCCCGTAATATATCGCGACGCTCCAAATTGAAAACAGAAGCTCTAAGCAAATTCAAACGACAATAACTTTTTATTCGGATGTCCGATTATGTCCCGTAATATATTGAGACGCTCCAAACTGAAAACGGAAGCTCGTATCAAAACCAAACCACAATAACTTTTTACTCGGATTTCCGATTGAGTCCCATAATATATCGAGACGCTCGAAATTGAAAATGGATGCTCGTAGCAAATTCAAACCGCAATAACTTTTAACTCGGATGTCTGTCTGATTGAGTCCCGTAATATATCGAGATGCTCCAAATTGAAAACGGAAGCTCGTACCAGATTCAAACGACAATAACTTTTTACTCGGATGTCCAATAGAGTCCCATAATATATCGAGAGGCTCCAAATTGAAAATGGAAGCTCGTATCAAATTGAGACGACATTAACTTTTAACTCGGATATCCGATTGAGTCCCATAATATATCGAGACGCTCGAAATTGAAAATGGATGCTTGTAGCATATTCAAACCGCAATAACTTTTAACTCGGATGTCTGATTGAGTCCCGTAATATATCGAGATGCTCCAAATTGAAAACGGAAGCTCGTATCAAATTCAAATGACAATAACTTTTTACTAGGATGTCCGATTGAGTCCCGTAATATATCGAGACGCACGAAATTGAAAACGGAAGCTCATATCATAAGCAAACCGCAATAACTTTTAACTTGGATGTCCGATTAAGTCCTAGAATATATCGACACGCTCGAAATTGAAAACAAAAACTCCTAGAAAATTCAAATGACAATAAATTTTGCTCGGATGTCCGACTGAGTCCCGTAATATATCGAGACGCTCCAAATTGAAAACGGAAGCTCGTATCAAAAGCAAACGACAATAACTTTTTACTCGGATTTCCGATTGAGTCCCATAATATATCGAGACGCTCGAAATTGAAAACGGATGCTCGTAGCTGAAATTCTGATACTGGGGACAGATGTCGTACAGGATGTCACGACATAACGCTTCAGAACATGCAGATTATATGTGTCTGTATGAACAGATTAAACAAGTAAATAACACAAGAGAATTGTTAACCCAGTTCGGTGCAACCTCACCTACATCTGGGGGCTACCAAGCCAGGGAGGAAATCCACTAAAATAGTGTTAGTTCAAGGTCTAACAGCCACTGTTTACAACCTTCTCACCTAACCACTACCCGTGCGATCTCTACCTAAGAGCTGCTCTTAGATATGAGAAACCCCGCTCACTCCCTCTCAAACACTCTCCCGTGTTTACAATTAAATCAAAGGCACACCAGAGATCAACTCTACACACAAGAGATCAACTCTACACACTAGAGATCAACTCTACACACACAGGTCCAACACTTGATGTTAGGATAACATCAAGGTGGCTCACAAAACACTCAAGTCCCAAAACTCACAAAATAACTCTTCAATCCCGGACTTGGTACAGAACTCGTGCAGCCTCCATGATTATATAGCAATTTGCGTTTCTGGGCTGCAACGGCTTGTGCTGGAGGAGATCTATCATTCTTCCTGGAAATCTGCAGTTAAAGAACTAAAAGATACAGTTTGATCTTTTAGTTTTTATCTTTAATCTTTAATCCCTGAACGAACTCTTCTACTTTGAAATTCGAACTTTAATTATCTTTTAATTCGTTCCTAAAGATAGATCATCTTATCTCTTGCTAACTGCACAATAATCTGTTAAAGATATAACAGATTTATATGTCCAGTATTATCGGGCCAGATGTCAGGACATCGTATCCGACATCGTGGATCCTGCAGCTTCAATGCTTCATTTGACATTTTATCTTGACTTATGCATTGTGCAGCAACTCCAGTATTTTCGGGCAGGATGTCAGGACATTGTATCCGACATCGTGGATCCTGCAACTTCAATTCTTCATTTGACATTTTATCTTGCCTTGTGCATTGTGCAGCCCGATCTTATTCCTTGACATAACGTTGGACATCATGTGCAGCAACTCCAGCTTTCCTTCATTGTCTAAGTGCTTATGTTTTAACAAAATCTTAGCCAATCTTTTAAAACTCCGTAGAGCTAAGCACTAACAATCTCCCCCTTTGGCAAATTTTGTCTAAAACATACTTAGACACTTCCTGAGCAGGTACGAGCAGTTATGCAAGTGGGATCAGCAACTTCCATTATCAGAGTAATCAAGCACAGCGGAAATTCTTCAAGTTGCAAATCTACAAGTCTTCTCCAGGATGTCAAGATATCTCACGTGACATCAGCTTTCTGCTTCTGCTCCCCCTGTCTTCATGCTTACTGCAGCATCTTCTATCAGCTACTAGTCTTTTCCAGGATGTCAAGACATCTCATGTGACATCCGCTTTCTGCTTCTGCTCCCCCTGTCTTCATGCTCTTACTGCAGCATCTTCTATCAGCTTCTAGTAGCTTACATCAGTCATCCTCAGCAGCAGCAGTCTCCCCCTCAAAGTCATATACATACAACTCCCCCTCAAACTCATGAATCATGCATGCATCGTTTCCTACTGCCATACATCGTATCAATCATGCATAATACGACTATTGCATACATAGTATCCTACTGCTCAAAATCATGCATAATAGCAAGCATAATACTATTACTCCCCCTTTTTAGACATAAATTTGGCAAAAGTAGGATGCATGAAATTAATGTGCAAATATTACAGACCAATAACTAGTAATTGTTCAAGGGACATGCCCCTTTAGCTAGTAAAAGTAAAAAGCAAAAATAGAAAGGTCTGATGATCATGGGGTGGCTTCAGAATCATCATCATCGGATTCTGTTTCCTCTGCTGCATCTTCCTCTTCTTCAGCTGCTTCACCATCTTCCTCAGCTGCTTCACCATCATCAATGCCACTTTCTGAGAGCCTTTTGATCAGCAGTTCCAGCTCCATCTTCTTCTCTGTGTTGGCTTTGATGGTTGCTTCCAGCACCTTGCATGTGTCCTTGAGTTCAGCAATCAAGGCATCCTTGGACACAGCACCTGAAGCAGCTTTCCCTGATGTCGAGACAATGTCTGGGACATGTGTCCCCTCAAACAATTTGTAATGCAGGGATAGAGGAGATTCTCTCTTCATCACAGAGTCAGTGTAGTTCAAAATATTGGGGTGTTGACTCAACATAATGCCACACAATACAGTAGGGAAGGCAATGGGTAATTTAACAGCAAATGATTCTGAATGCTTAACAGTTTGATCAAAAATATAGTTTCCAAAATTAAATTTGGACTTGGTTCCAACAGCATACAAAAATTTACCCAAACCTGTGGCAATAGTGGAAGTATGATTGGTGGGTACCCAGTTTGCAGCGCCAATCCTATGCAGAATTGCATACTTCACACTCAGCTTCCCTGCTGAAAGCTTCCCTTTCTTCGGCCAATGCTGGACTTGTTTGGCAGTGATTTCCTTGGCAATTTGATGCTCAGAAACATCAATATCCACCATTCCTTCAGTAGGTCTGCCCAGGTACTTGTTGATCACAGCAGGGGAGAATCTAATACACTTTCCTCTGACAAACACTTTCTGATAATCATCACCTTTTCTGTTTGTTATGTCAGAGGGAATGTTGACAATGAATTCCCTGACTAGGCCTTCATAACAGTCTCCCAATTTGGTGACTGTCTTCAGTAGTCCAGCAGCCTTGATGAGTTCCATGGTCTCCTTGCAATCCAAGGCATTTCTTCCCAGTTCTCTTTCAACCGCAAGTCTGCGTTGATACACATATTTCCACTTTTCAACATTGCCAATGGAGTGGAAAGAGATGTTGTCCAATGGTGCATCAGGAACATTTCCAGGCACCTTTCTCCCAGATTTCTTGGCCCTCTTTGATGTCGAGACATCTAGTTCGACATCATCATCAGAATCGGATGAGGAAATTTCTTTCCTCTTCTTGGAGGGGATTGCAACCTTGCTCCTTCTGGATGTGGTAGGAGTGACTGGAGTGCTCTTCTTCTGGGCCATAGTTTTGATTCGTCCAGACCTCTTGATGGGGGTTTTTCCCTTTCGGCTTTGTAACCTTTCTGCAATGCCAGGTGCCAACCTGTTGGCAATGGGTTCCTCATCAGATTCGACTTCTTCTAAGTCAATGAGATCACCTGGAGCAGGTTCTGGTGCCCGTGGTGCAGGGGTCTCCTCTGAGGCTTGATCCTCTTCTTCTGTTGATTCCTCTTCACTGGGTGAAGGGAGGGCTTCAGCGTTTGGAGCGGAAGATGTTGGAACATCTTTCTCAACATCAGGCACAGAAACATTCGGGGTGGAAGATGTTGGGACATCTTCATCAGCTTCAGGGACAGAGGCGTCTTTCAAAATGCTACTCACAATACTGCGGATTTTCTTGTCCATCTCCGTGTCTACTTCCCTAGGACTTGTTGCAAGGCTAGGGTTTTCAGCAGTCTTCACTCCCTGTTGTCTTTTGGGAACCAGTTTCTCAGGGACAAAAGCTTGACCAGGAATTATTTGTATGGGTTGGATGTTGAATTCTGGTTGTTCCTGGTGCGGAGATGATGGTACAGCGGGTGAACCAGGGGCTGAAGTTTCTTTTGGTGAGGTAGCCATGGAAAAGCAGAGCGTTTGGAATGGTTTAGCAAATTTCTGAGAGCTGTTGGGGAATGCTGAAAACGAGATTATCACGAAAATATAAATTTGAATGAGGAATGTGGAGGGACGTGTGAAGCAACGGTCGAATTTGCTTTGGTTTAGTAGTGAACGTGCTATTAATGTTAAGTGAGACGTTTGAGCACGTTCAGATAGCAGTAGTTGCTATAATTCCTCTAGCAGACAAATGCCTAGCTTGCCCCTCAGTTTTTCAAACTGTTTTGCATCCAATGCCTTTGTGAAAATATCTGCTATTTGTTCCTCAGTGTCAACATGCTCCAGTGTGATAACTTTATCATCAACAAGCTCTCTGATATAGTGATGTCTGATGTCAATGTGCTTGGTTCTGCTGTGTTGCACAGGATTTTTCGAAATATTAATAGCACTCAAGTTGTCACAGTATAATGTCATGACATCTTGTTCGACATTGTACTCTTTGAGCATCTGCTTCATCCAAACTAGTTGTGAACAGCTGCTTCCTGCTGCAATATACTCTGCTTCTGCGGTAGATAGGGACACACAGTTCTGCTTCTTGCTGAACCAAGAAATAAGATTGTTTCCCAAATAGAAACATCCACCAGACGTGCTTTTTCTGTCATCTGCACTACCAGCCCAATCAGCATCACAATACCCAACCAGCATTGAATCTGAACAATGACAGTACATAATCCCATAGTCACTGGTGCCATTTACATATTTCAGAATTCTCTTTACTTGATTCAAGTGACTTATCTTGGGATTGGCTTGATATCTTGCACAAACACCTACTGCATAGGTGATGTCGGGTCTGCTAGCTGTTAAATATAATAAGCTCCCAATCATGCTTCTGTACAGACTTTGATCAACACTGGTGCCAGCTTCATCTTTTGACAGCTTCAAGTGAGTAGGTGCAGGTGTTCTCTTATGGCTGGCATTCTCCATCCCAAACTTCTTGACAATGTTCTTTGCATACTTGCTTTGTGAGAGGAATATGGAGTCTTCCATCTGCTTCACTTGGAGTCCCAGAAAATAAGTCAGCTCTCCAACAAGACTCATCTCAAATTCAGATTGCATCTGTTGGACAAAATGTCGAAGCATCTCATTCGACATCCCTCCAAACACAATGTCATCAACATATATCTGTGCAATCATCAAGTTTTCAGCATCTTGTTTGACAAAAAGAGTCTTGTCAATTCCTCCCTTCCTATACCCTTGCTGAGTAAGGAACTCTGTTAGCCTTTCATACCAAGCTCTTGGAGCTTGCTTCAATCCATAGAGAGCCTTCTTGAGCCTGTATACATGACCTGGATGAGTTGGATCTGCAAATCCCTTTGGCTGCTCCACATAGACTTCTTCATTCAGGTATCCATTCAGAAACGCGCTCTTCACATCCATCTGGTACAGCTTGAATTTGAGGATGCAAGCTACACCAAGTAACAATCTGATGGATTCAAGTCTAGCAACAGGAGCGAACGTTTCATCAAAGTCTACACCTTCAATCTGAGTGTAGCCTTGAGCAACAAGTCTGGCCTTGTTCCTGGTTATAACACCTTCTTCATTGGTTTTGTTCTTGAAGATCCACTTGGTGCCAATCACATTAGTTCCCTCGGGTCTCGGAACTAGCTCCCAGACTTCATTCCTTTTGAACTGCTCCAATTCTTCTTGCATAGCATTGATCCAGAACTCATCAGTCAGTGCCTCTTTCACATTCTTGGGCTCAATTTTGGAGACAAAACATGAGTTGGAGACAATCTCAATCTCCCTTGATCTTGTAGTGACTCCTCTGTTTGGATCTCCTATAATCAGCTCCTTGGGGTGCATCTTCTGGATTCTAATGGAGGGTCTCTTGTCAGGTTGGTTGATGTCTGGTTCATCTGTAGCAGAATCAGAGTTTTCTGTATTTTCTGCACTTTTAGCTGTATCTGCTACATTGTCTCCCGATGTTCTGACATCTTCTTCGACATCCTTCCTTCTTGCTGGAGTTAGATCATCAACAACCACATTGATGGATTCCATCACAGTTCTGGTTCTGGAATTGAATACTCTATATGCTCTGCTGTTTGTAGAGTATCCCAGGAATATTCCTGCATCACTCTTGGGATCCATCTTTCTCCTTTGCTCTCTATCTGCCAAAATGTAACATGGACTTCCAAAGATGTGGAAGTGCTTAACCGTTGGCTTCCTCCCTTTCCAGATTTCATACAGAGTGGTTGGAGTTCCTCTTCTAAGTGTGACTCTGTTGTGAATGTAGCATGCTGTGTTCATGGCTTCAGCCCAGAGATTATAGGGAAGTTCTTTGGCATGAAGCATGACCCTAGCAGCCTCTTGCAAAGTCCTGTTTTTCCTCTCAACTATGCCATTCTGTTGTGGTGTAATGGCTGCAGAGAACTCATGAGCGATGCCTTCAGATGTGCAGAATTCTGTGAACCTGCTGTTTTCAAACTCTCTGCCATGGTCACTCCTGATTCTCTTGATGACACAGTCTTTCTCTCTTTG
This sequence comes from Glycine soja, assembly GCF_004193775.1. Lineage (NCBI taxonomy): Eukaryota > Viridiplantae > Streptophyta > Magnoliopsida > Fabales > Fabaceae > Glycine > Glycine soja. The sequence goes on along the minus strand of NW_021144655.1, from coordinate 40,353 downwards.
AAGTCTTAGACTCAACTCTTTGAATACTTCAAAGGTTTCTGATTTCTCTCTGATAAAGTTGACCCAGGTAAATCTGGAGAAATCATCCACAACAACATAGGCATACCTCTTTCCTCCAAGGCTTTCAACCTGCATAGGCCCCATCAAATCCATGTGAAGTAGTTCCAGCACCCTGGAAGTGGTCTGATGTTGAAGCTTCTGGTGGGACATCTTGACTTGCTTTCCAATCTGACATTCACCACAGATTCTGCCTTCTTCTATTTTCAGATTGGGAATGCCTCTAACAGCACCTTTGTCAATGATTTTCTTCATGCCTCTTAAGTGCAGATGTCCAAATCTTTGATGCCATATTCTGACTTCATCTTCTTTGGAGGATAGACATGTGGAGGAGTAACTGGTTTCTTGAGGTGTCCATAGGTAGCAGTTGTCCTTTGATCTGCTGCCCTTCATTAGAACTTCACTCTTCTCATTTGTCACCAGGCATTCTGACTTTGTGAAGTTTACATTGAATCCTTCATCACACAGTTGACTGATGCTGATCAAGTTTGCAGTCAGTCCCTTCACCAGCAGTACTTTGTTCAGACTAGGAAGTCCATCATGAACTAGCTTTCCCATTCCAATGATCTTACCTTTAGAGCCATCTCCAAATGTCACATAGCTAGTGGAGCAGGGCTCAATGTTCACCAGGAATTCTTTAACTCCTGTCATGTGTCTGGAACAGCCGCTATCTAGGTACCAATCTTCCTTAGCTGATGCTCTAAGTGAAGTATGAACAACAAGACTGACAATCTTGTGTTTTGGAACCCACATCATCTTCTTTCTGCTGTTGCTACTTTGAGTTCCATGATGTTGATGGCCATGTAGATGATAGCAAAAGGGCTTTATGTGACCATACTTTCCACAGTAGTGACACCTCCACTTCTTTCTTTTGCTCCTTTTCTGCTGCGTTCCATGATGTCGAGACTGATGTTGTGACATCGTGGCTCCAGTGCTGTTTTTGGCAGGAACAAATTCTGTCATGGTTGTTCTGCAGGCAGACTTAGGATTAAATCCAAGTCCTCTCTGGTTTCCAACATTCTTTCCAAGCTGCAGCACCTCATCAAGCGTATCTGAGCCTTTATTCAGCATCTTTATTGACTTTGTCATATTTTCCAGTTTAGAATTCAGAAAGCCAATTTCTCCTTTAAGTTCAGAGATTTCCTCTTCATGTGCCTCCTTCTCAGCCTCCAGATCTGCAATGACCTTCTTCAGTTGTGCTTCTTGCTGAAGAATCTTCTCACTTCTGATGCATAGTTCTCTATAGGATGTAGCAAGCTCATCAAAAGTGATTTCACTATCTGTATCACTTGAATCTTCAGCAGTTTCAAATCTCCCAGTGAGAGCATTCACATCTCTGTCAGAATCACTTTCTTGTTCACTCTCTGTATCAGATCGACATACAGAAAGTCCTTTCCTCTGCTTCTTGAGATGAGTGGGACATTCAGCTATGATGTGTCCATAGCCTTCACACCCATGGCATTGAATTCCTTTGCTGTGACTGGGCTTTACATCTGACCTTTTCTGGTATTTACTGCCTTTCCTGATGTCGAAAGGGATGTTCTGGACATGTGGTTTCTGCCTCTTGTCCATTCTGTTCAGCACTTTGTTGAACTGCTTTCCAAGGAGCACAACTGCCTTAGTCAGACCTTCATCAGTATCCAGGTCATACTCATCTTCTTCTCCTTCATCATTGGACACGAAAGCCAGATTCTTGCTCTTCTTTTCAGCCCTATCCGAGAGTCCTAGCTCAAAGGTTTGAAGGGAACCAATGAGTTCATCTACTCTCATGTTGCAAATGTCTTGGGCCTCCTCTATTGCAGTGACTTTCATGTCAAATCTCTTAGGCAAGGATCTGAGGATCTTTCTCACCAGCTTTTCATCTGTCATCCTCTCTCCCAAGGCAGTGCAAGCATTGGCAATTTCAAGAATGTTCATGTGGAAGTCATGAATACATTCTTCCTCCTTCATCTTCAGATTTTCGAATTTTGTGGCCAATAGTTGCAATCTGGACATCTTCACTTTGGAGGTTCCTTCATGAGTGGTTTTCAGGATCTCCCAAGCATCCTTGGCCACTGTACATGTGTTGATCAGTCTGAAGATATTCTTGTCAACTCCATTGAATAGAGCATTCAAGGCTTTGGAGTTTCCAAGTGCCAATTCGTCTTCTTCTTTAGTCCAGTCTTCTTCTGGCTTCAATTCATCAGTGGGCTTTCCTTCTGTGTCCAGCATCTTGGGATGTTCCCAGCCTTTGATGACAGCTTTCCAGGTTCTGCTATCCAGTGATTTGAGAAAGGCCACCATCCTTGCTTTCCAGTATTCATAGTTGGTCCCATCCAGAATTGGTGGTCTGTTCACTGGTCCTCCTTCTTTCTCCATGTTCATCAGAATTTATCTCCTTAGATCTCACTCAGTGATTTCGAGTGCCTGCTCTGATACCAATTGAAATTCTGATACTGGGGACAGATGTCGTACAGGATGTCACGACATAACGCTTCAGAACATGCAGATTATATGTGTCTGTATGAACAGATTAAACAAGTAAATAACACAAGAGAATTGTTAACCCAGTTCGGTGCAACCTCACCTACATCTGGGGGCTACCAAGCCAGGGAGGAAATCCACTAAAATAGTGTTAGTTCAAGGTCTAACAGCCACTGTTTACAACCTTCTCACCTAACCACTACCCGTGCGATCTCTACCTAAGAGCTGCTCTTAGATATGAGAAACCCCGCTCACTCCCTCTCAAACACTCTCCCGTGTTTACAATTAAATCAAAGGCACACCAGAGATCAACTCTACACACAAGAGATCAACTCTACACACTAGAGATCAACTCTACACACACAGGTCCAACACTTGATGTTAGGATAACATCAAGGTGGCTCACAAAACACTCAAGTCCCAAAACTCACAAAATAACTCTTCAATCCCGGACTTGGTACAGAACTCGTGCAGCCTCCATGATTATATAGCAATTTGCGTTTCTGGGCTGCAACGGCTTGTGCTGGAGGAGATCTATCATTCTTCCTGGAAATCTGCAGTTAAAGAACTAAAAGATACAGTTTGATCTTTTAGTTTTTATCTTTAATCTTTAATCCCTGAACGAACTCTTCTACTTTGAAATTCGAACTTTAATTATCTTTTAATTCGTTCCTAAAGATAGATCATCTTATCTCTTGCTAACTGCACAATAATCTGTTAAAGATATAACAGATTTATATGTCCAGTATTATCGGGCCAGATGTCAGGACATCGTATCCGACATCGTGGATCCTGCAGCTTCAATGCTTCATTTGACATTTTATCTTGACTTATGCATTGTGCAGCAACTCCAGTATTTTCGGGCAGGATGTCAGGACATTGTATCCGACATCGTGGATCCTGCAACTTCAATTCTTCATTTGACATTTTATCTTGCCTTGTGCATTGTGCAGCCCGATCTTATTCCTTGACATAACGTTGGACATCATGTGCAGCAACTCCAGCTTTCCTTCATTGTCTAAGTGCTTATGTTTTAACAAAATCTTAGCCAATCTTTTAAAACTCCGTAGAGCTAAGCACTAACAATCTCCCCCTTTGGCAAATTTTGTCTAAAACATACTTAGACACTTCCTGAGCAGGTACGAGCAGTTATGCAAGTGGGATCAGCAACTTCCATTATCAGAGTAATCAAGCACAGCGGAAATTCTTCAAGTTGCAAATCTACAAGTCTTCTCCAGGATGTCAAGATATCTCACGTGACATCAGCTTTCTGCTTCTGCTCCCCCTGTCTTCATGCTTACTGCAGCATCTTCTATCAGCTACTAGTCTTTTCCAGGATGTCAAGACATCTCATGTGACATCCGCTTTCTGCTTCTGCTCCCCCTGTCTTCATGCTCTTACTGCAGCATCTTCTATCAGCTTCTAGTAGCTTACATCAGTCATCCTCAGCAGCAGCAGTCTCCCCCTCAAAGTCATATACATACAACTCCCCCTCAAACTCATGAATCATGCATGCATCGTTTCCTACTGCCATACATCGTATCAATCATGCATAATACGACTATTGCATACATAGTATCCTACTGCTCAAAATCATGCATAATAGCAAGCATAATACTATTACTCCCCCTTTTTAGACATAAATTTGGCAAAAGTAGGATGCATGAAATTAATGTGCAAATATTACAGACCAATAACTAGTAATTGTTCAAGGGACATGCCCCTTTAGCTAGTAAAAGTAAAAAGCAAAAATAGAAAGGTCTGATGATCATGGGGTGGCTTCAGAATCATCATCATCGGATTCTGTTTCCTCTGCTGCATCTTCCTCTTCTTCAGCTGCTTCACCATCTTCCTCAGCTGCTTCACCATCATCAATGCCACTTTCTGAGAGCCTTTTGATCAGCAGTTCCAGCTCCATCTTCTTCTCTGTGTTGGCTTTGATGGTTGCTTCCAGCACCTTGCATGTGTCCTTGAGTTCAGCAATCAAGGCATCCTTGGACACAGCACCTGAAGCAGCTTTCCCTGATGTCGAGACAATGTCTGGGACATGTGTCCCCTCAAACAATTTGTAATGCAGGGATAGAGGAGATTCTCTCTTCATCACAGAGTCAGTGTAGTTCAAAATATTGGGGTGTTGACTCAACATAATGCCACACAATACAGTAGGGAAGGCAATGGGTAATTTAACAGCAAATGATTCTGAATGCTTAACAGTTTGATCAAAAATATAGTTTCCAAAATTAAATTTGGACTTGGTTCCAACAGCATACAGAAATTTACCCAAACCTGTGGCAATAGTGGAAGTATGATTGGTGGGTACCCAGTTTGCAGCGCCAATCCTATGCAGAATTGCATACTTCACACTCAGCTTCCCTGCTGAAAGCTTCCCTTTCTTCGGCCAATGCTGGACTTGTTTGGCAGTGATTTCCTTGGCAATTTGATGCTCAGAAACATCAATATCCACCATTCCTTCAGTAGGTCTGCCCAGGTACTTGTTGATCACAGCAGGGGAGAATCTAATACACTTTCCTCTGACAAACACTTTCTGATAATCATCACCTTTTCTGTTTGTTATGTCAGAGGGAATGTTGACAATGAATTCCCTGACTAGGCCTTCATAACAGTCTCCCAATTTGGTGACTGTCTTCAGTAGTCCAGCAGCCTTGATGAGTTCCATGGTCTCCTTGCAATCCAAGGCATTTCTTCCCAGTTCTCTTTCAACCGCAAGTCTGCGTTGATACACATATTTCCACTTTTCAACATTGCCAATGGAGTGGAAAGAGATGTTGTCCAATGGTGCATCAGGAACATTTCCAGGCACCTTTCTCCCAGATTTCTTGGCCCTCTTTGATGTCGAGACATCTAGTTCGACATCATCATCAGAATCGGATGAGGAAATTTCTTTCCTCTTCTTGGAGGGGATTGCAACCTTGCTCCTTCTGGATGTGGTAGGAGTGATTGGAGTGCTCTTCTTCTGGGCCATAGTTTTGATTCGTCCAGACCTCTTGATGGGGGTTTTTCCCTTTCGGCTTTGTAACCTTTCTGCAATGCCAGGTGCCAACCTGTTGGCAATGGGTTCCTCATCAGATTCGACTTCTTCTAAGTCAATGAGATCACCTGGAGCAGGTTCTGGTGCCCGTGGTGCAGGGGTCTCCTCTGAGGCTTGATCCTCTTCTTCTGTTGATTCCTCTTCACTGGGTGAAGGGAGGGCTTCAGCGTTTGGAGCGGAAGATGTTGGAACATCTTTCTCAACATCAGGCACAGAAACATTCGGGGTGGAAGATGTTGGGACATCTTCATCAGCTTCAGGGACAGAGGCGTCTTTCAAAATGCTACTCACAATACTGCGGATTTTCTTGTCCATCTCCATGTCTACTTCCCTAGGACTTGTTGCAAGGCTAGGGTTTTCAGCAGTCTTCACTCCCTGTTGTCTTCTGGGAACCAGTTTCTCAGGGACAGAAGCTTGACCAGGAATTATTTGTATGGGTTGGATGTTGAATTCTGGTTGTTCCTGGTGCGGAGATGATGGTACAGCGGGTGAACCAGGGGCTGAAGTTTCTTTTGGTGAGGTAGCCATGGAAAAGCAGAGCGTTTGGAATGGTTTAGCAAATTTCTGAGAGCTGTTGGGGAATGCTGAAAACGAGATTATCACGAAAATATAAATTTGAATGAGGAATGTGGAGGGACGTGTGAAGCAACGGTCGAATTTGCTTTGGTTTAGTAGTGAACGTGCTATTAATGTTAAGTGAGACGTTTGAGCACGTTCAGATAGCAGTAGTTGCTATAATTCCTCTAGCAGACAAATGCCTAGCTTGCCCCTCAGTTTTTCAAACTGTTTTGCATCCAATGCCTTTGTGAAAATATCTGCTATTTGTTCCTCAGTGTCAACATGCTCCAGTGTGATAACTTTATCATCAACAAGCTCTCTGATATAGTGATGTCTGATGTCAATGTGCTTGGTTCTGCTGTGTTGCACAGGATTTTTCGAAATATTAATAGCACTCAAGTTGTCACAGTATAATGTCATGACATCTTGTTCGACATTGTACTCTTTGAGCATCTGCTTCATCCAAACTAGTTGTGAACAGCTGCTTCCTGCTGCAATATACTCTGCTTCTGCGGTAGATAGGGACACACAGTTCTGCTTCTTGCTGAACCAAGAAATAAGATTGTTTCCCAAATAGAAACATCCACCAGACGTGCTTTTTCTGTCATCTGCACTACCAGCCCAATCAGCATCACAATACCCAACCAGCATTGAATCTGAACAATGACAGTACATAATCCCATAGTCACTGGTGCCATTTACATATTTCAGAATTCTCTTTACTTGATTCAAGTGACTTATCTTGGGATTGGCTTGATATCTTGCACAAACACCTACTGCATAGGTGATGTCGGGTCTGCTAGCTGTTAAATATAATAAGCTCCCAATCATGCTTCTGTACAGACTTTGATCAACACTGGTGCCAGCTTCATCTTTTGACAGCTTCAAGTGAGTAGGTGCAGGTGTTCTCTTATGGCTGGCATTCTCCATCCCAAACTTCTTGACAATGTTCTTTGCATACTTGCTTTGTGAGAGGAATATGGAGTCTTCCATCTGCTTCACTTGGAGTCCCAGAAAATAAGTCAGCTCTCCAACAAGACTCATCTCAAATTCAGATTGCATCTGTTGGACAAAATGTCGAAGCATCTCATTCGACATCCCTCCAAACACAATGTCATCAACATATATCTGTGCAATCATCAAGTTTTCAGCATCTTGTTTGACAAAAAGAGTCTTGTCAATTCCTCCCTTCCTATACCCTTGCTGAGTAAGGAACTCTGTTAGCCTTTCATACCAAGCTCTTGGAGCTTGCTTCAATCCATAGAGAGCCTTCTTGAGCCTGTATACATGACCTGGATGAGTTGGATCTGCAAATCCCTTTGGCTGCTCCACATAGACTTCTTCATTCAGGTATCCATTCAGAAACGCGCTCTTCACATCCATCTGGTACAGCTTGAATTTGAGGATGCAAGCTACACCAAGTAACAATCTGATGGATTCAAGTCTAGCAACAGGAGCGAACGTTTCATCAAAGTCTACACCTTCAATCTGAGTGTAGCCTTGAGCAACAAGTCTGGCCTTGTTCCTGGTTATAACACCTTCTTCATTGGTTTTGTTCTTGAAGATCCACTTGGTGCCAATCACATTAGTTCCCTCGGGTCTCGGAACTAGCTCCCAGACTTCATTCCTTTTGAACTGCTCCAATTCTTCTTGCATAGCATTGATCCAGAACTCATCAGTCAGTGCCTCTTTCACATTCTTGGGCTCAATTTTGGAGACAAAACATGAGTTGGAGACAATCTCAATCTCCCTTGATCTTGTAGTGACTCCTCTGTTTGGATCTCCTATAATCAGCTCCTTGGGGTGCATCTTCTGGATTCTAATGGAGGGTCTCTTGTCAGGTTGGTTGATGTCTGGTTCATCTGTAGCAGAATCAGAGTTTTCTGTATTTTCTGCACTTTTAGCTGTATCTGCTACATTGTCTCCCGATGTTCTGACATCTTCTTCGACATCCTTCCTTCTTGCTGGAGTTAGATCATCAACAACCACATTGATGGATTCCATCACAGTTCTGGTTCTGGAATTGAATACTCTATATGCTCTGCTGTTTGTAGAGTATCCCAGGAATATTCCTGCATCACTCTTGGGATCCATCTTTCTCCTTTGCTCTCTATCTGCCAAAATGTAACATGGACTTCCAAAGATGTGGAAGTGCTTAACCGTTGGCTTCCTCCCTTTCCAGATTTCATACAGAGTGGTTGGAGTTCCTCTTCTAAGTGTGACTCTGTTGTGAATGTAGCATGCTGTGTTCATGGCTTCAGCCCAGAGATTATAGGGAAGTTCTTTGGCATGAAGCATGACCCTAGCAGCCTCTTGCAAAGTCCTGTTTTTCCTCTCAACTATGCCATTCTGTTGTGGTGTAATGGCTGTAGAGAACTCATGAGCGATGCCTTCAGATGTGCAGAATTCTGTGAACCTGCTGTTTTCAAACTCTCTGCCATGGTCACTCCTGATTCTCTTGATGACACAGTCTTTCTCTCTTTGAAGTCTTAGACTCAACTCTTTGAATACTTCAAAGGTTTCTGATTTCTCTCTGATAAAGTTGACCCAGGTAAATCTGGAGAAATCATCCACAACAACATAGGCATACCTCTTTCCTCCAAGGCTTTCAACCTGCATAGGCCCCATCAAATCCATGTGAAGTAGTTCCAGCACCCTGGAAGTGGTCTGATGTTGAAGCTTCTGGTGGGACATCTTGACTTGCTTTCCAATCTGACATTCACCACAGATTCTGCCTTCTTCTATTTTCAGATTGGGAATGCCTCTAACAGCACCTTTGTCAATGATTTTCTTCATGCCTCTTAAGTGCAGATGTCCAAATCTTTGATGCCATATTCTGACTTCATCTTCTTTGGAGGATAGACATGTGGAGGAGTAACTGGTTTCTTGAGGTGTCCATAGGTAGCAGTTTTCCTTTGATCTGCTGCCCTTCATTAGAACTTCACTCTTCTCATTTGTCACCAGGCATTCTGACTTTGTGAAGTTTACATTGAATCCTTCATCACACAGTTGACTGATGCTGATCAAGTTTGCAGTCAGTCCCTTCACCAGCAGTACTTTGTTCAGACTAGGAAGTCCATCATGAACTAGCTTTCCCATTCCAATGATCTTACCTTTAGAGCCATCTCCAAATGTCACATAGCTAGTGGAGCAGGGCTCAATGTTCACCAGGAATTCTTTAACTCCTGTCATGTGTCTGGAACAGCCGCTATCTAGGTACCAATCTTCCTTAGCTGATGCTCTAAGTGAAGTATGAACAACAAGACTGACAATCTTGTGTTTTGGAACCCACATCATCTTCTTTCTGCTGTTGCTACTTTGAGTTCCATGATGTGGATGGCCATGTAGATGATAGCAAAAGGGCTTTATGTGACCATACTTTCCACAGTAGTGACACCTCCACTTCTTTCTTTTGCTCCTTTTCTGCTGCGTTCCATGATGTCGAGACTGATGTTGTGACATCGTGGCTCCAGTGCTGTTTTTGGCAGGAACAAATTCTGTCATGGTTGTTCTGCAGGCAGACTTAGGATTAAATCCAAGTCCTCTCTGGTTTCCAACATTCTTTCCAAGCTGCAGCACCTCATCAAGCGTATCTGAGCCTTTATTCAGCATCTTTATTGACTTTGTCATATTTTCCAGTTTAGAATTCAGAAAGCCAATTTCTCCTTTAAGTTCAGAGATTTCCTCTTCATGTGCCTCCTTCTCAGCCTCCAGATCTGCAATGACCTTCTTCAGTTGTGCTTCTTGCTGAAGAATCTTCTCACTTCTGATGCATAGTTCTCTATAGGATGTAGCAAGCTCATCAAAAGTGATTTCACTATCTGTATCACTTGAATCTTCAGCAGTTTCAAATCTCCCAGTGAGAGCATTCACATCTCTGTCAGAATCACTTTCTTGTTCACTCTCTGTATCAGATCGACATACAGAAAGTCCTTTCCTCTGCTTCTTGAGATGAGTGGGACATTCAGCTATGATGTGTCCATAGCCTTCACACCCATGGCATTGAATTCCTTTGCTGTGACTGGGCTTTACATCTGACCTTTTCTGGTATTTACTGCCTTTCCTGATGTCGAAAGGGATGTTCTGGACATGTGGTTTCTGCCTCTTGTCCATTCTGTTCAGCACTTTGTTGAACTGCTTTCCAAGGAGCACAACTGCCTTAGTCAGACCTTCATCAGTATCCAGGTCATACTCATCTTCTTCTCCTTCATCATTGGACACGAAAGCCAGATTCTTGCTCTTCTTTTCAGCCCTATCCGAGAGTCCTAGCTCAAAGGTTTGAAGGGAACCAATGAGTTCATCTACTCTCATGTTGCAAATGTCTTGGGCCTCCTCTATTGCAGTGACTTTCATGTCAAATCTCTTAGGCAAGGATCTGAGGATCTTTCTCACCAGCTTTTCATCTGTCATCCTCTCTCCCAAGGCAGTGCAAGCATTGGCAATTTCAAGAATGTTCATGTGGAAGTCATGAATACATTCTTCCTCCTTCATCTTCAGATTTTCGAATTTTGTGGCCAATAGTTGCAATCTGGACATCTTCACTTTGGAGGTTCCTTCATGAGTGGTTTTCAGGATCTCCCAAGCATCCTTGGCCACTGTACATGTGTTGATCAGTCTGAAGATATTCTTGTCAACTCCATTGAATAGAGCATTCAAGGCTTTGGAGTTTCCAAGTGCCAATTCGTCTTCTTCTTTAGTCCAGTCTTCTTGAGTCCCATAATATATCGAGACGCTCGAAATTGAAAACGGATGCTCGTAGCAAATTCAAACCGCAATAACTTTTTACTCGGATGTCTGATTGAGTCCCGCAATATATCGAGATGCTCCAAATTGAAAACAGAAGCTCGTATCAAATTCAAATGACAATAACTTTTTACACGGATGTCCGATTGAATCCCGTAATATATCGAGACGCTCGAAATTGAAAACGGATGCTCGTATCAAAAGCAAACCGCAATAACTTTTAACTTGGATGTCCGATTGAGTCCAATAATATATCGAGACGCTCGAAATTGAAAACAGAAACTCCGAGAAAATTCAAATGAAAACAAATTTTTACTCGGATGTCCGACTGAGTCGCGTAATATATCGAGACGCACCAAATTGAAAACGGAAGCTCGTATCAAATTCAAACGACAATAACTTTTTACTCGGATGTCCAATAGAGTCCCCTAATATATCTAGACACTCCAAATTGAAAACAGAAGCTCTTATCAAATTCAAACGACAATAACTTTTAACTCGGATGTCCGATTGAGGCCCGCAATATATCGAGACGCTCCAAATTGAAATTGGAAGCTCGTATCAAATTCAAACGACAATAACTTTTAACTTGGATGTCCGATTGAATCCCGTAATATATCAAGACGCTCCAAATTGAAAACGGAAGCTCGTATCAAATTCAAACGACAATAACTTTATATTCGGATGTCTGATTGAGTCCCGTAATATATCGACATGCTCGAAATTGAGAACGGAAGCTCTGATCAAATTCAAACGACAATAACTTTTTACTCGGATTTCCGATTGAGTCCCGTAATATATCGAGACGCTCGAAATTGAAAACGGATGCTCGTAGCAAATGCAAAACGCAATAACTTTTAACTCGGATGTATGATTGAGTCTCGTAATATATCGAGACACTCAAAATTGAAAACAGAAGCTCTGAGCATATATCAAAAGACAATAACTTTTTACTCGGATATCCGATTGAGTCGCGTAATATATCGTGACGCTCCAAATTGAAAACAGAAGATCTGAGCAAATTCAAACGACAATAATTTTTTACTCGGATGTACGATTGAGTCCCGTAATATATCGAGATGCACGAAATTGAGAACAGAAGCTCCAAGCGAATTCAAACGACAATAACTTTTTACTCGGATTTCCGATTGAGTCCCGTAATATATCGAGACGCTCGAAATTGAAAACGGATGCTCTGAGCATAATCAAACGAAAATAACTTTATATTCGGATTTTCGATTAAGACCCGTAATATATCGAGACGCTCGAAATTGAAAACAGAAGCTCTGAGCAAATTGAAACGATAATAACTTTTTACTCGGATGTCCGATTGAGTCCCGTAATAAATCCAGACGCACGAAATTGAGAACAAAAGCTCTGAGCATAATCAAACGAAAATAACTTTATATACGGATTTTCGATTGAGTCTCGTAATATATCGAGACACTCCAAATAGAAAACAAAAGCTCTGAGCAAATTCAAACGACAATAACTTTTTACTCGGATGTCCGATTGAGTCCCGTAATATATCGAGACGCACGAAATGGAGAACAGAAGCTCTGAGCAAATTCAAACGAAGATATCTTTATATTCGGATGTCTGATTGAGTCCCGTAATATATCGAGACGCTCGAATTTGAAAACGGAAGCTCGTATCAAATTCAAACGACAATAACTTTTAACTCGGATGTCCGATTGAGTCCCGTAATATATCGAGACGCTCCAAATTGTAAACGGAAGCCCGTATCAAATTCAAACGACATTAACTTTTAACTCTGATGTCCGATTCAGTCCCGTAATATATCGACATGCTCGAAATTGAGAACAGAAGCTCTGAGCAAATTCAAACAACAATAACTTTTTACTCGGATTTCCGATTGAGTCCCGTAATATATCGAGACGCTCGAAATTGAAAACGGATGCTCGTAGCAAATGCAAACCGCAATAACTTTTAACTCGGATGTATGATTGAGTCCCATAATATATCGAGACACACGAAATTGAAAACAGAAGCTCTGAGCATATATCAAAAGACAATAACTTTTTACTCGGATGTCCGATTGAGTCCCGTAATATATCGAGACTCTCCAAATTGAGAACAGAAGCTCTGAGCATAATCAAACTAAAATGACTTTATATTCGGATTTCCGATTGAGTCCTGTAATATATCGAGACGCTCCAAATTGAAAACTGAAGCTCTGAGCAAATTCAAACGAAGATAACTTTATATTCGGATGTCCGAATGAGTCCCGTAATATATCGAGACGCTCGAAATTGAAAACGGATGCTCGTAGCAAATGCAAACCGCAATAACTTTTAACTCGGATTTATGATTGAGTCCCATAATATATCGAGACGCTCGAAATTGAAAACAGAAGCTCTGAGCATATTCAAACGACAATAACTTTTTACTCGGATGTCCGATTGAGTCCCGTAATATATCGACACGCTCGAAATTGAAAACGAATGTTCGTATCAAAAGCAAATCGCAATAACTTTTATCTTGGATGTCCGATTGAGTCCTATAATATATCGAGACGCTCGAAATTGACAACAGAAACTCCGAGAAAATTCAAATGAAAACAAATTTTTGCTCGGATGTCCGACTGAGTCGCGTAATATATCAAGACGCACCAAATTGAAAACGGAAGCTCGTATCAAATTCAAACGACAATAACTTTTTACTCGGATGTCCAATAGAGTCCCGTAATATATCTAGACACTCCAAATTGAAAACAGAAGCTCTTATCAAATTCAAACGACAATAACTTTTAACTCGGATGTCCGATTGAGTCCCGCAATATATCGAGACGCTCCAAATTGAAATTGGAAGCTCGTATCAAATTCAAACGACAATAACTTTTAACTCGGATGTCCGATTGAGTCCCGTAATATATCGAGACGCTCCAAATTGAAAACGGAAGCTCGTATCAAATTCAAACGACAATAACTTTATATTCGGATGTCCGATTGAGTCCCGTAATATATCGAGATGCTCGAAATTGAGAACAGAAGCTCTGATCAAATTCAAACGACAATAACTTTTTACTCGGATTTACGATTGAGTCCCGTAATATATCGAGACGCTCGAAATTTAAAACGGATGCTCGTAGCAAATGCAAACCGCAATAACTTTTAACTCGGATGTATGATTGAGTCCCATAATATATCGAGACACTCGAAATTGAAAACAGAAGCTCTGAGCATTTATCAAAAGACAATAACTTTTTACTCGGATGTCCGATTGAGTCCCGTAAAATATCGAGACTCTCCAAATTGAGAACAGAAGCTCTGAGCATAATCAAACGAAAATGACTTTATATTCGGATTCTCGATTGAGTCCTGTAATATATCGAGACGCTCCAAATTGAAAACTGAAGCTCTGAGCAAATTCAAACGAAGATAACTTTATATTCGGATGTCCGATTGAGTCCCGTAATATATCGAGACGCTCGAAATTGAAAACGGATGCTCGTAGCAAATGCAAACCGCAATAACTTTTAACTCGGATGTATGATTGAGTCCCGTAATATATCGAGACGCTCAAAATTGAAAACAGAAGCTCTGAGCATATTCAAACGACAATAACTTTTTACTCGGATGTCCGATTGAGTCCTGTAATATATCGACACGCACAAAATTGAGAACGAATGCTCGTAGTAAATGCATACCGCAATAACTTTTAACTCGGTTGTATGATTGAGTCCCATAATATATCGAGACACTCGAAATTGAAAACAGAAGCTCTGAGCATATTCAAACGACAATAACTTCTTACTCAGATGTCCGATAGAGTCCCGTAATATATCGACACGCACGAAATTGGGAACAGAAACTCTGAGTATAATCAAACGAAAATAACTTTATATTCGGATTTCCGATTGAGTCTCGTAATATATCGAGACGCTCCAAATTGAAAACAAAAGCTCTGAGCAAATTCAAACGACAATAACATTTTACTCGAATGTCCGATTGAGTCCCGTAATATATTGAGACGCACGAAATGGAGAACAGAAGCTCTGAGAAAATTCAAACGAAGATAACTTTATATTCGTATGTCCAATTGAGTACCGTAATATATCGAGACGCTCGAATTTGAAAACGGAAGCTCGTATCCAAAGCAAACCACAATTACTTTTAACTTGGATGTCCGATTGAGTCCTATAATATATCGAGACGCTCGAAATTGAAAACAGAAACTCCTACAAAATTCAAACAACAATAAATTTTTCTCGGATGTCCGGCTGAGTCACGTGATATATCGAGACGCTGCAAATTGAAAACGGAAGCTCGTATCAAATTCAATCGACAATAACTTTTTACTCGGATGTCCGATAGACTCCCGTAATATATCTAGACGCTCCAAATTGAAATTGGAAGCTCGTATCAAATTCAAACGACAATAACTTTTAACTCGGATCTCCGATAGAGTCCCGTAATATATCGAGACGCTCCAAATTGAAATTGGAAGCTCGTATCAAATTCAAACGACAATTACTTTTAACTCGGATGTCCCACTGAGTCCCGTAATATATCGAGACGCTGCAAATTGAAAACGGAAGCTCGTATCAAATTCAAACGACAATAACTTTATATTCGGATGTCCTATTGAGTCCCGTAATATATCGAGACGCTCCAAATTGAAAACAAAAGCTCTGAGCAAATTCAAAGGACAATAACTTTTTACTCGGATTTCCGATTGAGTCCCATAATATATCGAGACGCTCGAAATTGAAAACGGATGCTTGTAGCAAATGCAAACCGCAATAACTTTTAACTCGGATGAATGATTGAGTCCCATAATATATCGAGACACTCGAAATTGAAAACAGAAGCTCTGAGCATATTCAAAGGACAATAACTTTTTACTAGGATGTCCGATTCAGTCCCGTAATATATCGAGACGCACGAAATTGAGAACAGAAGCTCTGAGCATAATCAAACGAAAATAACTTTATATTCGGATTTCCGATTGAGTCCTGTAATATATCGAGACGCACGAAATTGAGAACAGAAGCTCTGAGCAAATTCAAACGAAGATAACTTTATATTAGGATGTCCGATTGTGTCCTGTAATATATCGAGACACTCCAAATTGAAAATAGAAGATCAGAGCAAATTCAAACGACAATAACTTTTTTCTCGGACGTCCGATTGAGTCCCGTAATATATCGAGACGCACGAAATTGAGAACAGAAGCTCTAAGCAAATTCAAACGACAATAACTTTTTACTTGGATTTCCGATTGAGTCCCGTAATATATCGAGACGCATGAAATGGAGAACAGAAGCTCTAAGCAAATTCAAACGAAGATAACTTTATATTCGGATGTCCGATTGCGTCCCGTAATATATCGAGACGCTCCAAATTGAAATTGGAAGCTCGTATCAGATTCAAACGACTTTAACTTTTAACTCGGATGTCCGATTGAGTCCCGAAATATGTCGAGACGCTCCAAATTGAAAACGGAAGCTCGTATAAAATTCAAACCACAATAACTTTTTACTCGGATGTCCAATCGAGTCCCGTAATATATCGAGACGCTCCAAATTGAAATTGGAAGCTCGTATCAAATTCAAACGACAATAACTTTTTACTCGGATGTTCGATTGCGTCCCGTAATATATCGAGACACTCGAAATTGAGAACAGAAGCTCTAAGCAAATTCAAACGACAATAACTTTTTACACGGATTTCCGATTGAGTCCCGTAATATATCAAGACGCTCGAAATTGAAAACGGATGCTCGTAGCAAGTGCAAACCGCAATAACTTTTAACTTGGATGTATGCTTGAGTCCCATAATATATCGAGAAGCTCGAAATTGAAAACAAAAGTTCTGAGCAAATTCAAACGACAATAACTTTTTACACGGATGTCCGATTGAGTCCCGTAATATATCGAGACGCACGAAATTGAGAATAGAAGCTCTGAGCATAATCAAACGACAATAACTTTTTACTCGGATGTCCGATTAGGTCTCATAATATATCGAGACGCACAAAATTGAGAACAGTAGCTCTGAGCATTATCAAACGAAAATAACTTTATATTCGGATTTCTGATTGAGTCCAGTAATATATCGTGACGCTCCAAATTGAAAACAGAAGCTCTGAGCATATTCAAACGACAATAACTTTTTACTCGGATGTCCGATTGAGTCCCGTAATATATCGAGTTGCTCGAAATTGAGAACAGAAGCTCTGATCAAATTAAACGACAATAGCTTTTTACTCGGATTTCCCATTGAGTCCCGTAAAATATCGAGACGCTCGAAATTGAAAACGGATGCTCGTAGCAAATGCAAACCGCAATAACGTTTAACTTGGATTTCCGATTGAGTCCTATAATATATCGACACGCTGGAAATTGAAAACAGAAACTCCTAGAAAATTCAAACAACAATAAGTTTTTCTCAGATGTCCGACTGAGTCCCGTAATATATCAAGACGCTCCAAATTGAAAACGGAAGCTCGCATCAAATTCAATCGACAATAACTTTTTACTCGGTTGTCCGATAGAGTCTCGTAATATATCGAGACGCTCCAAATTGAAATTCGAAGCTCGTATCAAATTCAAACGACAATAACTTTTAACTCGGATGTCTGATTGAGTCCCGTAATATATCGAGATGCTCAAAATTGAGAACAGAAGCTCTGAGCAAATTCAAACGACAATAACTTTTAACTCGGATGTCCGATTGAGTCCCGTAATATATCGAGACGCTCGAATTTGAACACGGAAGCTCGTATCCAAAGCAAACCGCAATAACTTTTAACTTGGATGTCCGATTGACTCCTATAATATATCTAGACGCTCGAAATTGAAAACAGAAACTCCTACAAAATTCAAACAACAATAAATTTTTCTCGGATGTCCGATTGAGTCCTGTAATATATCGAGACGTTCCAAATTGAAAACGGAAGCTCGTATCAAATTCAAACGACAATAACTTTTTACTCGGATATCCGATAGAGTCCCGTAATATATCGAGACGCTCGAAATTGAAATTGGAAGCTCGTATCAAATTTAAACGACTTTAACTTTTAAATCGGATGTCCAATTGAGTCCCGTAATATATCAAGATGCTCAAAATTGAGAACAGAAGCTCTGAGCAAATTCAAACGACAATAACTTTTTACTCGGATTTCCGATTGAGTCCCGTAATATATCGAGACGTTCGAAATTGAAAATGGATGCTCGTAGCAAATGCATACCGCAATAACTTTTAACTCGGATGTATGATTGAGTCCCATAATATATCGAGACGCTCAAAATTGAAAACAGAAGCTCTAAGCATATTCAAACGACAATAACTTTTTACTCGGATGTCCGATTGAGTCCCGTAATATATCGAGACGCACGAATTTGAGAACAGAAGCTCTGAGCATAATCAAACGAAAATAACTTTATATTCGGATTTCTGATTGAGACCCGTAATATATCGAGACGCTCCAAATTGAAAACAGAAGCTCTGAGCAAATTGAAACGACAATAACTTTTTACCTGGATGTCTGATTGAGTCCCGTAATAATTCGAGACGCACGAAATTGAGAAAAGAAGCTCTGAGCAAATTCAAACGAAGATAACTTTATATTCGGATGTCCAATTGAGTCTCGTAATATATCGAGTTGCTCGAAATTGAGAATAGAAGCTCTGAGCATATTCAAACGACAATAACTTTTTACTCTGATGT
The DNA here is from genome assembly GCF_004193775.1 of Glycine soja. Lineage (NCBI taxonomy): Eukaryota > Viridiplantae > Streptophyta > Magnoliopsida > Fabales > Fabaceae > Glycine > Glycine soja. Next base: position 21,789 of record NW_021144655.1, on the reverse strand, counting down.
CCGATTGAGTCCCGTAATATATCGAGACGCACGAATTTGAGAACAGAAGCTCTGAGCATAATCAAACGAAAATAACTTTATATTCGGATTTCCGATTGAGACCCGTAATATATCGAGACGCTCCAAATTGAAAACAGAAGCTCTGAGCAAATTGAAACGACAATAACTTTTTACTCGGATGTCTGATTGAGTCCCGTAATAAATCGAGACGCACGAAATTGAGAAAAGATGCTTTGAGCAAATTCAAACGAAGATAACTTTATATTCGGATGTCCAATTGAGTCTCGTAATAAATCGAGTTGCTCGAAATTGAGAATAGAAGCTCTGAGCATATTCAAACGACAATAACAGATCAGATTTGGATAACAAATTTGATTTAATTTGGATAACAGATATGATAACAAATAAGATAATAGATAGGATAGCAGATAAGATAACAGATATGACAAGTAAACTTCAAATGCTCATAACTTTTGCTACGGTTGTCCGTTTGAGACCCACTATATATCAAAACGCTCAGAATTCAGAGGAGAATCTAGAATAGGGGATTTGATCCACGATTTTCTTTCCAAAAAAATACCTCTAAATGCCTCAATTTCGTGTTCAAAGATCAAACACCCACTTTTTTTTTTCAAATTTTTTTGCAATTTTTTTTTGACACAAAGTGTGAAAGACACAAGAAACAAGAACAAGAACGTGACAAGAACAAGAACAAGAACGCAAATAACAGAACACAAGACGCAAACAAAAACGAAACAAGATGTAAACAAGAACGCAAATAACAGAACAAGGACAAAAACACGAACCTACACAAATTACAAAGAAAAAAAATAGGATAGTATAGGATAGAACCTGTATCAAGAGCTGAAGCTCTGATACCAGATGATGTGAATCTTACGGGGCGGATCATTTGATACAGGCTACGGAGGTTTTGGATGACGCCACTTCCAGTGAAGGAATATAAGTCAGGGTAAACGCCACTTTCAGTCAAGGAAGATAAGTCAGGCTAGGAGCCACTTCCGGTGAAGGAAGATAAGTCTGGACAGACGCCACAAGGATTACCTTGATAAGTCTGAGATTAAACCACAATAACTTTTTACTCGGATTTCCGATTGAGTCCCGTAATATATCGAGACACTCAAAATTGAAAACGGATGCTCGTAGCAAATTCAAACCGCAATAACTTTTAACTCGGATGTCTGATTGAGTCCCGTAATATATCGAGATGCTCCAAATTGAAAACGGAAGCTCGTATCAAATTCAAACGACAATAACTTTTTACTCGGATATCCGATTGAGTCCCGTAATATATCGAGACGCTCGAAATTGAAAACGGAAGCTAGTATCAAAAGCAAACCGCAATAACTTTTAAATTGGATGTCCGATTGAGTCCTACAATATATCGAGACACTCGAAATTGAAAACAGATGCTCATAGCAAATTCAAACCGCAATAACTTTTAACTCGGATGTCGGATTGAGTCCCGTAATATATCAGGATGCTCCAAATTAAAAACGAAAGCTCGTACGAAATTGAAACGACAATAACTTTTTACTCGGATATCCGATTTAGTCCCGTAATATATCGAGACGCTCGAAATTTACAACGGTAGCTCGTATCAAAAGCAAACCGCAATAACTTTTAACTTGGATGTCCGATTGAGTCCAATAATATATCGAGACGCTCGAAATTGAAAACGGATACTCGTAGCAAATTCAAACCGCAATAAATTTTTCTCGGATGTCCGACTGAGTCCTGTAATTTATCGAGAGGCTCAAATTGAAAACGTAGGCTCGTATCATATTCAAACGACAATAACTTTTTACTCAAATGTCCAATAGAGTCCCGTAATATATCGAGACACACCAAATTGAAAATGGAAGCCCGTATCAAATTCAAACGACATTAACTTTTAACTCGAATGTCCGATTGAGTCTCGTAATATATCGAGATGCTCGAAATTGAGTACAGAAGCTCTGATCAAATTCAAACGACAATAACTTTTTACTCAGATTTCCAATTGAGTCCCGTAATATATCGAGACGCTCGAAATTGAAAATGGATGCTCGTAGCAAATGCAAACCGCAATAACTTTAAACTCGGATGTATGATTGAGTCCCATAATATATCGAGACGCTCAAAATTGAAAACAGAAGCTCTGACAATACTCAAACAACAATAACTTATTACTCGGATGTTCGATTGAGTCCCGTAATATATCAAGACGCTCGAATTTGAAAATGGAAGCTCGTATCAAAAGCAAACCGCAATAACTTTTAACTTGGACGTCCGATTGAGTCCCATAATATATCGAGACGCTGGAAATTGAATACAGAAACTCCTAGAAAATTCAAACAACAATAAATTTTTCTCGGATGTCCGACTGAGTCCCGTAATATATCGAGACGCTCCAAATTGAAAATGAAAGCTCGTATCAAATTCAAACGACAATAACGTTTTACTCGGATGTCCGATAGAGTCACGTAATATATCGAGACGCTCAAAATTGAAATTGGAAGCTCGTATCAAATTCAAACGACATTAACTTTTAACTCGGATGTTCGATTGAGTCCCGTAAAATGTCGAGACGCTCCAAATTGAAAACGGAAGCTCGTACCAAATTAAAACGACAATAACTTTTTACTCGGATGTCCAATAGAGTCCCGTAATATATCGAGACGCACGAAATTGAGAACAGAAGCTCTGAGCATAATCAAACGAAAATAACATTATATTCGGATTTCCGATTGAGACCCGTAATATATCGAGACGTTCCAAATTGAAAACAGAAGCTCTAAGCAAATTGAAACGACAATAACTCTTTACTCGGATGTCCAATTGAGTCCCGTAATAAATCGAGACGCACGAAATTGAGATAAGAAGCTCTGAGCAAATTCAAACGAAGATAACTTTATATTCGGATGTCCGATTGAGTCCCGTAATATATCGAGACGCTCCAAATTAAAAATAGAAGCTCTGAGCAAATTCAAATGACAATAGCATTTTACTCGGATGTCCGATTGAGTCCCGTAATATATCAAGACGCTCGAATTTGAAAACGGAAGCTCGTATCAAAAGCAAACCGCAATAACTTTTAACTTAGATGTCCGATTGAGTCCCGTAATATATCGAGACGCTGGAAATTGAAAACAGAAACTCCTAGAAAATTCAAAAAACAATAAATTTTTCTAGGATGTCCGACTGAGTCCCGTAATTTATCGGGACGCTCCAAATTGAAAACGGAAGCTCGTATCAAATTCAAACGACAATAACTTTTTACTCGGATGTCCGATAGAGTCCCGTAATATATCGAGACGCTCCAAATTGAAATTGGAAGCTCGTATCAAATTCAAACGACATTAAGTTTTAACCCGAATGTCCGATTGAGTCCCGTAATATGTTGAGACGCTCCAAATTGAAAACGCAAGCTCGTATCAAATTCAAATGACAATAACTTTTTACTCGGATGTCCAATAGAGTCCCGTAATAAATCGAGACGCACGAAATTGAGAAAATAAGCTCTGAGCAAATTCAAACGAAGATAACTTTATATTCGGATGTCCGATTGAGTCCCGTAATATATCGAGATGCTCCAAATTGAAAACAGAAGCTCTGAGCAAATTCAAACGACAATAACTTTTTACTCGGATGTCCGATTGAGTCCCGTAATATATCGAGACGCTCGAATTTGAAAACGGAAGCTCGTATCAAAAGCAAACTGCAATAACTTTTAACTTGGATGTCCGATTGAGTCCTATAATATATCGACACGCTCGAAATTGAAAACAGAAACTCCGTGAAAATTCAAATGACGATAAATTTTTCTCGGATGTCCAACTGAGTCCCGGAATATATCGAGAGGCTCCAAATTGAAAACGGAAGCTCATATCAAAATCAAAGGACAATAACTTTTTACTCGGATGTCCAATAGAGTCCCGTAATATATCGAAACACTACAAATTGAAAATGGAAGCTCGTATCAAATTCAAACGACATTAACTTTTAACTCGGATGTCTGATTGAGTCTCGTAATATATCGAGATGCTCGAAATTGAGAACAGAAGCTCCGATCAAATTAAACGACAATAACTTTTTACTCGGATTTCCGATTGAGTCCCGTAAAATATCGAGACGCTCGAAATTGAAAACGGATGCTCGTAGCAAATGAAAACCGCAATAACTTTTAACTTGGATGTCCGATTGAGTCCTATAATATATCGACACGCGCGAAATTGAAAACAGAAACTCCTAGAAAATTCAAAGCACAATAAGTGTTTCTCGGATGTCCGACTGAGTCCCGTAATATATCGAGACACTCCAAATTGAAAAGGGAAGCTCGTATCAAATTCAAACGACAATGACTTTTTTCTCGGATGTCCAATAGAGTCCCGTAATATATCGAGACGCTCCAAATTGAAATTGGAAGCTCGTATCAAATTCAAACGACATTAACTTTTAACTCGGATGTCCGATTGAGTCCCGTAATATGTCGAGACGCTCCAAATTGAAAAGGGAAGCTCGTATCAAATTCAAACGACAATGACTTTTTTCTCGGATGTCCAATAGAGTCCCGTAATATATCGAGACGCTCCAAATTGAAATTGGAAGCTCGTATCAAATTCAAACGACATTAACTTTTAACTCGGATGTCCGATTGAGTCCCGTAATATGTCGAGATGCTCCAAATTGAAAACAGAAGCTCTGTGCAAATTCAAATGACGATAAATTTTTCTCGGATGTCCAACTGAGTCCCGGAATATATCGAGAGGCTCCAAATTGAAAACGGAAGCTCATACCAAAATCAAAGGACAATAACTTTTTACTCGGATGTCCAATAGAGTCCCGTAATATATCGAGACGCTCCAAATTGAAATTGGAAGCTCGTATCAAATTCAAACGACATTAACTTTTAACTCGGATGTCCGATTGAGTCCCGTAATATGTCGAGACGCTCCAAATTGAAAATGGAAGCTCGTATCAAATTCAAACGACAATAACTTTTTACTCGGATGCCCAATAGAGTCCCGTAATATATCGAGACGCTCCAAAATGAAATTGGAAGCTTGTATCAAATTCAAACGACAATAACGTTTTACTCGGATGTTTGATTGCGTCTCGTAATATATCGAGACGCTCGAAATTGAAAACGGATGCTCGTAGCAAATGCAAACCGCAATAACTTTTAACTCGGATGTATGATTGAGTACCATAATAGATCGAGACGCTCGAAATTGAAAAAAGAAGTTCTGAGCAAATTCAAACGACTATAACTTTTTACTCGGATGTCTGATTGAGTCCCGTAATATATTGAGGAGCACGAAATTGAGAACAGAAGCTCTGACCATAATCAAACCAAAATAACTTTATATTCGGATTTGCGATTGAGTCCCGTAATATATGAAGACACTCCAAATTGAAAACAGAAGCTCTGAACAAATTCAAACGACAATAACTTTTTACTCGGATGTCCGATTGAGTCCCGTAATATATCGAGACGCACGGAATTGAGAACAGAAGCTCTGAGCAAATTCAAACGAAGAAAACTTTATATTCGGATGTCCAATTGAGTCCCGTAATATATCGAGACGCTCCAAATTGAAAACAGAAGCTTTGAGCAAATTCAAACGAAGATAACTTTATATTCGGATGTGCGATTGAGTGCCGGAATATATCGAGAGGCTCCAAATTGAAAACGGAAGCTCATATCAAATTCAAAGGACAATAACTTTTTACTCGAATGTCCAATAGAGTCCCGTAATATAATGAAACACTCCAAATTGAAAATGGAAGCTCGTATCAAATTCAAACGACAATAACTTTTTACTCAGATCTCCAATAGAGTCCCGTAATATATCACGACGCTCCAAATTGAAATTGGAAGCTCGTATCAAATTCAAACGACATTTACTTTTAACTTGGATGTCCGATTGAGTCCCGTAATATATCGCGACGCTCCAAATTGAAAGCAGAAGCTCTAAGCAAATTCAAACAACAATAACTTTTTATTCGGATGTCCGATTAAGTCCCGTAATATATCGAGACGCTCCAAATTGAAAACGGAAGCTCGTATCAAAAGCGAACCACAATAACTTTTTACTCGGATTTCCGACTGAGTCCCATAATATATCAAGACGCTCGAAATTGAAAATGGATGCTCGTCGCAAATTCAAACCGCAATAACTTTTAACTCGGATGTCTGATTGAGTCCCGTAATATATCGAGATGCTCCAAGTTGAAAACGGAAGCTCATATCAAATTCAAACGACAATAACTTTTTACGCGGATGTCCAATAGAGTCCCGTAATATATCGAGAGGCTCCAAATTGAAAATGGAAGCTCGTATCAAATTAAGACGACATTAACTTTTAACTCGGATGTTCGATTGAGTCCCATAATATATCGAGACGCTCAAAATTGACAACGGATGCTCGTAGCAAATTCAAACCGTAATAACTTTTAACTCGAATGTCTGATTTAGTCCCGTAATATATCGAGATGCTCCAAATTGAAAACGGAAGCTCGTATCAAATTCAAACGACAATAACTTTTTTCTCGGATCTCCAATAGAGTCCCGTAATATATCGCGACGCTCCAAATTGAAATTGGAAGCTCGTATCAAATTCAAACGACATTTACTTTTAACTTGGATGTCCGATTGAGTCCCGTAATATATCGCGACGCTCCAAATTGAAAACAGAAGCTCTAAGCAAATTCAAACGACAATAACTTTTTATTCGGATGTCCGATTAAGTCCCGTAATATATCGAGACGCTCCAAATTGAAAACGGAAGCTCGTATCAAAAGCGAACCACAATAACTTTTTACTCGGATTTCCGATTGAGTCCCATAATATATTGAGACGCTCGAAATTGAAAATGGATGCTCGTCGCAAATTCTAACCGCAATAACTTTTAACTCGGATGTCTGATTGAGTCCCGTAATATATCGAGATGCTCCAAATTGAAAACGGAAGCTCGTACCAGATTCAAACGACAATAACTTTTTACTCGGATGTCCAATAGAGTCCCGTAATATATCGAGATGCTCCAAATTGAAAATGGAAGCTCGTATCAAATTCAGACGACATTAACTTTTAACTCGGATATCCGATTGAGTCCCATAATATATCGAGACGCTCGAAATTGAAAACAGATGCTCGTAGCATATTCAAACCGCAATAACTTTTAACTCGGATGTCTGATTGTGTCCCGTAATATATCGAGATGCTCCAAATTGAAAACGGAAGCTCGTATCAAATTCAAACGACAATAACTTTTTACTCGGATGTCCGATTGAGTCCCGTAATATATCGAGATGCACGAAATTGAAAACGGAAGCTCATAACATAAGCAAACCGCAATAACTTTTAACTTGGATTTCCGATTAAGTCCTATAATATATCGACACGCTCGAAATTGAAAACAGAAACTCCGTGAAAATTCAAATGACGATAAATTTTTCTCGGATGTCCAACTGAGTCCCGGAATATATCGAGAGGCTCCAAATTGAAAACGGAAGCTCATATCAAAATCAAAGGACAATAACTTTTTACTCGGATGTCCAATAGAGTCCCGTAATATATCGAAACACTACAAATTGAAAATGGAAGCTCGTATCAAATTCAAACGACATTAACTTTTAACTCGGATGTCTGATTGAGTCTCGTAATATATCGAGATGCTCGAAATTGAGAACAGAAGCTCCGATCAAATTAAACGACAATAACTTTTTACTCGGATTTCCGATTGAGTCCCGTAAAATATCGAGACGCTCGAAATTGAAAACGGATGCTCGTAGCAAATGAAAACCGCAATAACTTTTAACTTGGATGTCCGATTGAGTCCTATAATATATCGACACGCGCGAAATTGAAAACAGAAACTCCTAGAAAATTCAAAGCACAATAAGTTTTTCTCGGATGTCCGACTGAGTCCCGTAATATATCGAGACGCTCCAAATTGAAAAGGGAAGCTCGTATCAAATTCAAACGACAATGACTTTTTTCTCGGATGTCCAATAGAGTCCCGTAATATATCGAGACGCTCCAAATTGAAATTGGAAGCTCGTATCAAATTCAAACGACATTAACTTTTAACTCGGATGTCCGATTGAGTCCCGTAATATGTCGAGACGCTCCAAATTGAAAATGGAAGCTCGTATCAAATTCAAACGACAATAACTTTTTACTCGGATGCCCAATAGAGTCCCGTAATATATCGAGACGCTCCAAAATGAAATTGGAAGCTTGTATCAAATTCAAACGACAATAACGTTTTACTCGGATGTTTGATTGCGTCTCGTAATATATCGAGACGCTCGAAATTGAAAACGGATGCTCGTAGCAAATGCAAACCGCAATAACTTTTAACTCGGATGTATGATTGAGTACCATAATAGATCGAGACGCTCGAAATTGAAAAAAGAAGTTCTGAGCAAATTCAAACGACTATAACTTTTTACTCGGATGTCTGATTGAGTCCCGTAATATATTGAGGAGCACGAAATTGAGAACAGAAGCTCTGACCATAATCAAACCAAAATAACTTTATATTCGGATTTGCGATTGAGTCCCGTAATATATGAAGACGCTCCAAATTGAAAACAGAAGCTCTGAACAAATTCAAACGACAATAACTTTTTACTCGGATGTCCGATTGAGTCCCGTAATATATCGAGACGCACGGAATTGAGAACAGAAGCTCTGAGCAAATTCAAACGAAGAAAACTTTATATTCGGATGTCCAATTGAGTACCGTAATATATCGAGACGCTCCAAATTGAAAACAGAAGCTTTGAGCAAATTCAAACGAAGATAACTTTATATTCGGATGTGCGATTGAGTGCCGGAATATATCGAGAGGCTCCAAATTGAAAACGGAAGCTCATATCAAATTCAAAGGACAATAACTTTTTACTCGAATGTCCAATAGAGTCCCGTAATATAATGAAACACTCCAAATTGAAAATGGAAGCTCGTATCAAATTCAAACGACAATAACTTTTTACTCAGATCTCCAATAGAGTCCCGTAATATATCACGACGCTCCAAATTGAAATTGGAAGCTCGTATCAAATTCAAACGACATTTACTTTTAACTTGGATGTCCGATTGAGTCCCGTAATATATCGCGACGCTCCAAATTGAAAGCAGAAGCTCTAAGCAAATTCAAACAACAATAACTTTTTATTCGGATGTCCGATTAAGTCCCGTAATATATCGAGACGCTCCAAATTGAAAACGGAAGCTCGTATCAAAAGCGAACCACAATAACTTTTTACTCGGATTTCCGACTGAGTCCCATAATATATCAAGACGCTCGAAATTGAAAATGGATGCTCGTCGCAAATTCAAACCGCAATAACTTTTAACTCGGATGTCTGATTGAGTCCCGTAATATATCGAGATGCTCCAAGTTGAAAACGGAAGCTCATATCAAATTCAAACGACAATAACTTTTTACGCGGATGTCCAATAGAGTCCCGTAATATATCGAGAGGCTCCAAATTGAAAATGGAAGCTCGTATCAAATTAAGACGACATTAACTTTTAACTCGGATGTTCGATTGAGTCCCATAATATATCGAGACGCTCAAAATTGACAACGGATGCTCGTAGCAAATTCAAACCGTAATAACTTTTAACTCGAATGTCTGATTTAGTCCCGTAATATATCGAGATGCTCCAAATTGAAAACGGAAGCTCGTATCAAATTCAAACGACAATAACTTTTTTCTCGGATCTCCAATAGAGTCCCGTAATATATCGCGACGCTCCAAATTGAAATTGGAAGCTCGTATCAAATTCAAACGACATTTACTTTTAACTTGGATGTCCGATTGAGTCCCGTAATATATCGCGACGCTCCAAATTGAAAACAGAAGCTCTAAGCAAATTCAAACGACAATAACTTTTTATTCGGATGTCCGATTAAGTCCCGTAATATATCGAGACGCTCCAAATTGAAAACGGAAGCTCGTATCAAAAGCGAACCACAATAACTTTTTACTCGGATTTCCGATTGAGTCCCATAATATATTGAGACGCTCGAAATTGAAAATGGATGCTCGTCGCAAATTCTAACCGCAATAACTTTTAACTCGGATGTCTGATTGAGTCCCGTAATATATCGAGATGCTCCAAATTGAAAACGGAAGCTCGTACCAGATTCAAACGACAATAACTTTTTACTCGGATGTCCAATAGAGTCCCGTAATATATCGAGATGCTCCAAATTGAAAATGGAAGCTCGTATCAAATTCAGACGACATTAACTTTTAACTCGGATATCCGATTGAGTCCCATAATATATCGAGACGCTCGAAATTGAAAACAGATGCTCGTAGCATATTCAAACCGCAATAACTTTTAACTCGGATGTCTGATTGTGTCCCGTAATATATCGAGATGCTCCAAATTGAAAACGGAAGCTCGTATCAAATTCAAACGACAATAACTTTTTACTCGGATGTCCGATTGAGTCCCGTAATATATCGAGATGCACGAAATTGAAAACGGAAGCTCATAACATAAGCAAACCGCAATAACTTTTAACTTGGATTTCCGATTAAGTCCTATAATATATCGACACGCTCGAAATTGAAAACAGAAACTCCGTGAAAATTCAAATGACGATAAATTTTTCTCGGATGTCCAACTGAGTCCCGGAATATATCGAGAGGCTCCAAATTGAAAACGGAAGCTCATATCAAAATCAAAGGACAATAACTTTTTACTCGGATGTCCAATAGAGTCCCGTAATATATCGAAACACTACAAATTGAAAATGGAAGCTCGTATCAAATTCAAACGACATTAACTTTTAACTCGGATGTCTGATTGAGTCTCGTAATATATCGAGATGCTCGAAATTGAGAACAGAAGCTCCGATCAAATTAAACGACAATAACTTTTTACTCGGATTTCCGATTGAGTCCCGTAAAATATCGAGACGCTCGAAATTGAAAACGGATGCTCGTAGCAAATGAAAACCGCAATAACTTTTAACTTGGATGTCCGATTGAGTCCTATAATATATCGACACGCGCGAAATTGAAAACAGAAACTCCTAGAAAATTCAAAGCACAATAAGTTTTTCTCGGATGTCCGACTGAGTCCCGTAATATATCGAGACGCTCCAAATTGAAAAGGGAAGCTCGTATCAAATTCAAACGACAATGACTTTTTTCTCGGATGTCCAATAGAGTCCCGTAATATATCGAGACGCTCCAAATTGAAATTGGAAGCTCGTATCAAATTCAAACGACATTAACTTTTAACTCGGATGTCCGATTGAGTCCCGTAATATGTCGAGACGCTCCAAATTGAAAATGGAAGCTCGTATCAAATTCAAACGACAATAACTTTTTACTCGGATGCCCAATAGAGTCCCGTAATATATCGAGACGCTCCAAAATGAAATTGGAAGCTTGTATCAAATTCAAACGACAATAACGTTTTACTCGGATGTTTGATTGCGTCTCGTAATATATCGAGACGCTCGAAATTGAAAACGGATGCTCGTAGCAAATGCAAACCGCAATAACTTTTAACTCGGATGTATGATTGAGTACCATAATAGATCGAGACGCTCGAAATTGAAAAAAGAAGTTCTGAGCAAATTCAAACGACTATAACTTTTTACTCGGATGTCTGATTGAGTCCCGTAATATATTGAGGAGCACGAAATTGAGAACAGAAGCTCTGACCATAATCAAACCAAAATAACTTTATATTCGGATTTGCGATTGAGTCCCGTAATATATGAAGACGCTCCAAATTGAAAACAGAAGCTCTGAACAAATTCAAACGACAATAACTTTTTACTCGGATGTCCGATTGAGTCCCGTAATATATCGAGACGCACGGAATTGAGAACAGAAGCTCTGAGCAAATTCAAACGAAGAAAACTTTATATTCGGATGTCCAATTGAGTACCGTAATATATCGAGACGCTCCAAATTGAAAACAGAAGCTTTGAGCAAATTCAAACGAAGATAACTTTATATTCGGATGTGCGATTGAGTGCCGGAATATATCGAGAGGCTCCAAATTGAAAACGGAAGCTCATATCAAATTCAAAGGACAATAACTTTTTACTCGAATGTCCAATAGAGTCCCGTAATATAATGAAACACTCCAAATTGAAAATGGAAGCTCGTATCAAATTCAAACGACAATAACTTTTTACTCAGATCTCCAATAGAGTCCCGTAATATATCACGACGCTCCAAATTGAAATTGGAAGCTCGTATCAAATTCAAACGACATTTACTTTTAACTTGGATGTCCGATTGAGTCCCGTAATATATCGCGACGCTCCAAATTGAAAGCAGAAGCTCTAAGCAAATTCAAACAACAATAACTTTTTATTCGGATGTCCGATTAAGTCCCGTAATATATCGAGACGCTCCAAATTGAAAACGGAAGCTCGTATCAAAAGCGAACCACAATAACTTTTTACTCGGATTTCCGACTGAGTCCCATAATATATCAAGACGCTCGAAATTGAAAATGGATGCTCGTCGCAAATTCAAACCGCAATAACTTTTAACTCGGATGTCTGATTGAGTCCCGTAATATATCGAGATGCTCCAAGTTGAAAACGGAAGCTCATATCAAATTCAAACGACAATAACTTTTTACGCGGATGTCCAATAGAGTCCCGTAATATATCGAGAGGCTCCAAATTGAAAATGGAAGCTCGTATCAAATTAAGACGACATTAACTTTTAACTCGGATGTTCGATTGAGTCCCATAATATATCGAGACGCTCAAAATTGACAACGGATGCTCGTAGCAAATTCAAACCGTAATAACTTTTAACTCGAATGTCTGATTTAGTCCCGTAATATATCGAGATGCTCCAAATTGAAAACGGAAGCTCGTATCAAATTCAAACGACAATAACTTTTTTCTCGGATCTCCAATAGAGTCCCGTAATATATCGCGACGCTCCAAATTGAAATTGGAAGCTCGTATCAAATTCAAACGACATTTACTTTTAACTTGGATGTCCGATTGAGTCCCGTAATATATCGCGACGCTCCAAATTGAAAACAGAAGCTCTAAGCAAATTCAAACGACAATAACTTTTTATTCGGATGTCCGATTAAGTCCCGTAATATATCGAGACGCTCCAAATTGAAAACGGAAGCTCGTATCAAAAGCGAACCACAATAACTTTTTACTCGGATTTCCGATTGAGTCCCATAATATATTGAGACGCTCGAAATTGAAAATGGATGCTCGTCGCAAATTCTAACCGCAATAACTTTTAACTCGGATGTCTGATTGAGTCCCGTAATATATCGAGATGCTCCAAATTGAAAACGGAAGCTCGTACCAGATTCAAACGACAATAACTTTTTACTCGGATGTCCAATAGAGTCCCGTAATATATCGAGATGCTCCAAATTGAAAATGGAAGCTCGTATCAAATTCAGACGACATTAACTTTTAACTCGGATATCCGATTGAGTCCCATAATATATCGAGACGCTCGAAATTGAAAACAGATGCTCGTAGCATATTCAAACCGCAATAACTTTTAACTCGGATGTCTGATTGTGTCCCGTAATATATCGAGATGCTCCAAATTGAAAACGGAAGCTCGTATCAAATTCAAACGACAATAACTTTTTACTCGGATGTCCGATTGAGTCCCGTAATATATCGAGATGCACGAAATTGAAAACGGAAGCTCATAACATAAGCAAACCGCAATAACTTTTAACTTGGATTTCCGATTAAGTCCTATAATATATCGACACGCTCGAAATTGAAAACAGAAACTCCGTGAAAATTCAAATGACGATAAATTTTTCTCGGATGTCCAACTGAGTCCCGGAATATATCGAGAGGCTCCAAATTGAAAACGGAAGCTCATATCAAAATCAAAGGACAATAACTTTTTACTCGGATGTCCAATAGAGTCCCGTAATATATCGAAACACTACAAATTGAAAATGGAAGCTCGTATCAAATTCAAACGACATTAACTTTTAACTCGGATGTCTGATTGAGTCTCGTAATATATCGAGATGCTCGAAATTGAGAACAGAAGCTCCGATCAAATTAAACGACAATAACTTTTTACTCGGATTTCCGATTGAGTCCCGTAAAATATCGAGACGCTCGAAATTGAAAACGGATGCTCGTAGCAAATGAAAACCGCAATAACTTTTAACTTGGATGTCCGATTGAGTCCTATAATATATCGACACGCGCGAAATTGAAAACAGAAACTCCTAGAAAATTCAAAGCACAATAAGTTTTTCTCGGATGTCCGACTGAGTCCCGTAATATATCGAGACGCTCCAAATTGAAAAGGGAAGCTCGTATCAAATTCAAACGACAATGACTTTTTTCTCGGATGTCCAATAGAGTCCCGTAATATATCGAGACGCTCCAAATTGAAATTGGAAGCTCGTATCAAATTCAAACGACATTAACTTTTAACTCGGATGTCCGATTGAGTCCCGTAATATGTCGAGACGCTCCAAATTGAAAATGGAAGCTCGTATCAAATTCAAACGACAATAACTTTTTACTCGGATGCCCAATAGAGTCCCGTAATATATCGAGACGCTCCAAAATGAAATTGGAAGCTTGTATCAAATTCAAACGACAATAACGTTTTACTCGGATGTTTGATTGCGTCTCGTAATATATCGAGACGCTCGAAATTGAAAACGGATGCTCGTAGCAAATGCAAACCGCAATAACTTTTAACTCGGATGTATGATTGAGTACCATAATAGATCGAGACGCTCGAAATTGAAAAAAGAAGTTCTGAGCAAATTCAAACGACTATAACTTTTTACTCGGATGTCTGATTGAGTCCCGTAATATATTGAGGAGCACGAAATTGAGAACAGAAGCTCTGACCATAATCAAACCAAAATAACTTTATATTCGGATTTGCGATTGAGTCCCGTAATATATGAAGACGCTCCAAATTGAAAACAGAAGCTCTGAACAAATTCAAACGACAATAACTTTTTACTCGGATGTCCGATTGAGTCCCGTAATATATCGAGACGCACGGAATTGAGAACAGAAGCTCTGAGCAAATTCAAACGAAGAAAACTTTATATTCGGATGTCCAATTGAGTCCCGTAATATATCGAGACGCTCCAAATTGAAAACAGAAGCTTTGAGCAAATTCAAACGAAGATAACTTTATATTCGGATGTGCGATTGAGTGCCGGAATATATCGAGAGGCTCCAAATTGAAAACGGAAGCTCATATCAAATTCAAAGGACAATAACTTTTTACTCGAATGTCCAATAGAGTCCCGTAATATAATGAAACACTCCAAATTGAAAATGGAAGCTCGTATCAAATTCAAACGACAATAACTTTTTACTCAGATCTCCAATAGAGTCCCGTAATATATCACGACGCTCCAAATTGAAATTGGAAGCTCGTATCAAATTCAAACGACATTTACTTTTAACTTGGATGTCCGATTGAGTCCCGTAATATATCGCGACGCTCCAAATTGAAAGCAGAAGCTCTAAGCAAATTCAAACAACAATAACTTTTTATTCGGATGTCCGATTAAGTCCCGTAATATATCGAGACGCTCCAAATTGAAAACGGAAGCTCGTATCAAAAGCGAACCACAATAACTTTTTACTCGGATTTCCGACTGAGTCCCATAATATATCAAGACGCTCGAAATTGAAAATGGATGCTCGTCGCAAATTCAAACCGCAATAACTTTTAACTCGGATGTCTGATTGAGTCCCGTAATATATCGAGATGCTCCAAGTTGAAAACGGAAGCTCATATCAAATTCAAACGACAATAACTTTTTACGCGGATGTCCAATAGAGTCCCGTAATATATCGAGAGGCTCCAAATTGAAAATGGAAGCTCGTATCAAATTAAGACGACATTAACTTTTAACTCGGATGTTCGATTGAGTCCCATAATATATCGAGACGCTCAAAATTGACAACGGATGCTCGTAGCAAATTCAAACCGTAATAACTTTTAACTCGAATGTCTGATTTAGTCCCGTAATATATCGAGATGCTCCAAATTGAAAACGGAAGCTCGTATCAAATTCAAACGACAATAACTTTTTTCTCGGATCTCCAATAGAGTCCCGTAATATATCGCGACGCTCCAAATTGAAATTGGAAGCTCGTATCAAATTCAAACGACATTTACTTTTAACTTGGATGTCCGATTGAGTCCCGTAATATATCGCGACGCTCCAAATTGAAAACAGAAGCTCTAAGCAAATTCAAACGACAATAACTTTTTATTCGGATGTCCGATTAAGTCCCGTAATATATCGAGACGCTCCAAATTGAAAACGGAAGCTCGTATCAAAAGCGAACCACAATAACTTTTTACTCGGATTTCCGATTGAGTCCCATAATATATTGAGACGCTCGAAATTGAAAATGGATGCTCGTCGCAAATTCTAACCGCAATAACTTTTAACTCGGATGTCTGATTGAGTCCCGTAATATATCGAGATGCTCCAAATTGAAAACGGAAGCTCGTACCAGATTCAAACGACAATAACTTTTTACTCGGATGTCCAATAGAGTCCCGTAATATATCGAGATGCTCCAAATTGAAAATGGAAGCTCGTATCAAATTCAGACGACATTAACTTTTAACTCGGATATCCGATTGAGTCCCATAATATATCGAGACGCTCGAAATTGAAAACAGATGCTCGTAGCATATTCAAACCGCAATAACTTTTAACTCGGATGTCTGATTGTGTCCCGTAATATATCGAGATGCTCCAAATTGAAAACGGAAGCTCGTATCAAATTCAAACGACAATAACTTTTTACTCGGATGTCCGATTGAGTCCCGTAATATATCGAGATGCACGAAATTGAAAACGGAAGCTCATAACATAAGCAAACCGCAATAACTTTTAACTTGGATTTCCGATTAAGTCCTATAATATATCGACACGCTCGAAATTGAAAACAGAAACTCCGTGAAAATTCAAATGACGATAAATTTTTCTCGGATGTCCAACTGAGTCCCGGAATATATCGAGAGGCTCCAAATTGAAAACGGAAGCTCATATCAAAATCAAAGGACAATAACTTTTTACTCGGATGTCCAATAGAGTCCCGTAATATATCGAAACACTACAAATTGAAAATGGAAGCTCGTATCAAATTCAAACGACATTAACTTTTAACTCGGATGTCTGATTGAGTCTCGTAATATATCGAGATGCTCGAAATTGAGAACAGAAGCTCCGATCAAATTAAACGACAATAACTTTTTACTCGGATTTCCGATTGAGTCCCGTAAAATATCGAGACGCTCGAAATTGAAAACGGATGCTCGTAGCAAATGAAAACCGCAATAACTTTTAACTTGGATGTCCGATTGAGTCCTATAATATATCGACACGCGCGAAATTGAAAACAGAAACTCCTAGAAAATTCAAAGCACAATAAGTTTTTCTCGGATGTCCGACTGAGTCCCGTAATATATCGAGACGCTCCAAATTGAAAAGGGAAGCTCGTATCAAATTCAAACGACAATGACTTTTTTCTCGGATGTCCAATAGAGTCCCGTAATATATCGAGACGCTCCAAATTGAAATTGGAAGCTCGTATCAAATTCAAACGACATTAACTTTTAACTCGGATGTCCGATTGAGTCCCGTAATATGTCGAGACGCTCCAAATTGAAAATGGAAGCTCGTATCAAATTCAAACGACAATAACTTTTTACTCGGATGCCCAATAGAGTCCCGTAATATATCGAGACGCTCCAAAATGAAATTGGAAGCTTGTATCAAATTCAAACGACAATAACGTTTTACTCGGATGTTTGATTGCGTCTCGTAATATATCGAGACGCTCGAAATTGAAAACGGATGCTCGTAGCAAATGCAAACCGCAATAACTTTTAACTCGGATGTATGATTGAGTACCATAATAGATCGAGACGCTCGAAATTGAAAAAAGAAGTTCTGAGCAAATTCAAACGACTATAACTTTTTACTCGGATGTCTGATTGAGTCCCGTAATATATTGAGGAGCACGAAATTGAGAACAGAAGCTCTGACCATAATCAAACCAAAATAACTTTATATTCGGATTTGCGATTGAGTCCCGTAATATATGAAGACGCTCCAAATTGAAAACAGAAGCTCTGAACAAATTCAAACGACAATAACTTTTTACTCGGATGTCCGATTGAGTCCCGTAATATATCGAGACGCACGGAATTGAGAACAGAAGCTCTGAGCAAATTCAAACGAAGAAAACTTTATATTCGGATGTCCAATTGAGTACCGTAATATATCGAGACGCTCCAAATTGAAAACAGAAGCTTTGAGCAAATTCAAACGAAGATAACTTTATATTCGGATGTGCGATTGAGTGCCGGAATATATCGAGAGGCTCCAAATTGAAAACGGAAGCTCATATCAAATTCAAAGGACAATAACTTTTTACTCGAATGTCCAATAGAGTCCCGTAATATAATGAAACACTCCAAATTGAAAATGGAAGCTCGTATCAAATTCAAACGACAATAACTTTTTACTCAGATCTCCAATAGAGTCCCGTAATATATCACGACGCTCCAAATTGAAATTGGAAGCTCGTATCAAATTCAAACGACATTTACTTTTAACTTGGATGTCCGATTGAGTCCCGTAATATATCGCGACGCTCCAAATTGAAAGCAGAAGCTCTAAGCAAATTCAAACAACAATAACTTTTTATTCGGATGTCCGATTAAGTCCCGTAATATATCGAGACGCTCCAAATTGAAAACGGAAGCTCGTATCAAAAGCGAACCACAATAACTTTTTACTCGGATTTCCGACTGAGTCCCATAATATATCAAGACGCTCGAAATTGAAAATGGATGCTCGTCGCAAATTCAAACCGCAATAACTTTTAACTCGGATGTCTGATTGAGTCCCGTAATATATCGAGATGCTCCAAGTTGAAAACGGAAGCTCATATCAAATTCAAACGACAATAACTTTTTACGCGGATGTCCAATAGAGTCCCGTAATATATCGAGAGGCTCCAAATTGAAAATGGAAGCTCGTATCAAATTAAGACGACATTAACTTTTAACTCGGATGTTCGATTGAGTCCCATAATATATCGAGACGCTCAAAATTGACAACGGATGCTCGTAGCAAATTCAAACCGTAATAACTTTTAACTTGAATGTCTGATTTAGTCCCGTAATATATCGAGATGCTCCAAATTGAAAACGGAAGCTCGTATCAAATTCAAACGACAATAACTTTTTTCTCGGATCTCCAATAGAGTCCCGTAATATATCGCGACGCTCCAAATTGAAATTGGAAGCTCGTATCAAATTCAAACGACATTTACTTTTAACTTGGATGTCCGATTGAGTCCCGTAATATATCGCGACGCTCCAAATTGAAAACAGAAGCTCTAAGCAAATTCAAACGACAATAACTTTTTATTCGGATGTCCGATTAAGTCCCGTAATATATCGAGACGCTCCAAATTGAAAACGGAAGCTCGTATCAAAAGCGAACCACAATAACTTTTTACTCGGATTTCCGATTGAGTCCCATAATATATTGAGACGCTCGAAATTGAAAATGGATGCTCGTCGCAAATTCTAACCGCAATAACTTTTAACTCGGATGTCTGATTGAGTCCCGTAATATATCGAGATGCTCCAAATTGAAAACGGAAGCTCGTACCAGATTCAAACGACAATAACTTTTTACTCGGATGTCCAATAGAGTCCCGTAATATATCGAGATGCTCCAAATTGAAAATGGAAGCTCGTATCAAATTCAGACGACATTAACTTTTAACTCGGATATCCGATTGAGTCCCATAATATATCGAGACGCTCGAAATTGAAAACAGATGCTCGTAGCATATTCAAACCGCAATAACTTTTAACTCGGATGTCTGATTGTGTCCCGTAATATATCGAGATGCTCCAAATTGAAAACGGAAGCTCGTATCAAATTCAAACGACAATAACTTTTTACTCGGATGTCCGATTGAGTCCCGTAATATATCGAGACGCACGAAATTGAAAACGGAAGCTCATAACATAAGCAAACCGCAATAACTTTTAACTTGGATTTCCGATTAAGTCCTATAATATATCGACACGCTCGAAATTGAAAACAGAAACTCCGTGAAAATTCAAATGACGATAAATTTTTCTCGGATGTCCAACTGAGTCCCGGAATATATCGAGAGGCTCCAAATTGAAAACGGAAGCTCATATCAAAATCAAAGGGACAATAACTTTTACTCGGATGTCCAATAGAGTCCCGTAATATATCGAAACACTACAAATTGAAAATGGAACTCGTATCAAATTCAAACGACATTAACTTTTAACTCGGATGTCTGATTGAGTCTCGTAATATATCGAGATGCTCCAAATTGAGAACAGAAGCTCGATCAAATTAAACGACAATAACTTTTACTCGGATTCCGATTGAGTCCCGTAAAATATCGAGACGCTCAAATTGAAAACGGATGCTCGTAGCAAATAAAACGCAATAACTTTTAACTTGGATGTCCGATTGAGTCCATAATATATCGACACGCCAAATTGAAACAGAAACTCTAGAAATTCAAAGACAATAAGTTTTTCTCGGATGTCCGACTGAGTCCCGTAATATATTGAGACGCTCCTCATTGAAAAAGGAAGCTCGTATCAAATTCAAACGACAATAACTTTTTTCTCGGATGTCCGATTGAGTCCCGTAATATATCGAGACGCTCCAATTTGAAAATTGGAAGCTCGTATCAAATTCAAACGACATTAACTTTTAACTCGGATGTCCGATTGAGTCCCGTAATATGTCGAGACGCTCCAAATTGAAAAAGGAAGCTCGTATCAAATTCAAACGACAATAACTTTTTACTCGGATGCCCAATAGAGTCCCGTAATATATCGAGACGCTCCAAAATGAAAATTGGAAGCTCGTATCAAATTCAAACGACAATAACGTTTTACTCGGATGTTGATTGCGTCTCGTAATATATCGAGACGCTCGAAATTGAAAACGGATGCTCGTAGCAAATGCAAACCGCAATAACTTTTAACTCGGATGTTGATTGAGTACCATAATATATCGAGACGCTCGAAATTGAAAAAAGAAGTCTAGCAAATTCAAACGACATAACTTTTTACTCGGATGTCTGATTGAGTCCCGTAATATATCGAGAGCCGAAATTGAAAACAGAAGCTCTGACAAATCAAACAAATAACTTATATTCGGATTTGCGATTGAGTCCCGTAATATATGAGACGCTCAAATTGAAAACAGAAGCTCGAACAAATTCAAACGACAATAACTTTTTACTCGGATGTCCGATTGAGTCCCGTAATATATCGAGACGCTCGGAATTGAAACAGAAGCTCTGAGCAAATTCAAACGAAGAAAACTTTTACTCGGATGTCCAATTGAGTCCCGTAATATATCGAGACGCTCCAAATTGAAAACAGAAGCTTTGAGCAAATTCAAACGAAGATAACTTTTATTCGGATGTGCGATTGAGTGCCGGAATATATCGAGAGGCTCCAAATTGAAAACGGAAGCTCATATCAAATTCAAACGACAATAACTTTTTAACTCGAATGTCCAATAGAGTCCCGTAATATAATGAAACACTCCAAATTGAAAATGGAAGCTCGTATCAAATTCAAACGACAATAACTTTTTACTCGGATCTCCAATAGAGTCCCGTAATATATCACGACGCTCCAAATTGAAATTGGAAGCTCGTATCAAATTCAAACGACATTTAC
>NW_021144654.1:0-26389 GCF_004193775.1 Glycine soja | reverse complement strand
CAGTGCGTCCCTTCCCCGTCCTACTATGTTTGAGGGAGGATGGTGCGTAGTTGCCAAGGGAGTCGGGTCTGCTTCGGCAGCCGAACTGACAGCGGCGGCGGTGGCCGCGTTCTTCTCTATGAGCTGCTTCATACCTAACATGGCCTCCATCATGGAGGCCATTTGTTCTTTCAGAGCCGACATGTCGGCTTTCATCTGTTCCTGTGTCTCCTCTTGATCACCCATCGTTCTAGATTTGGATCTGGTGCGATAGGGATCCCTTGCGGCGCGTTTAGTTATAGTGTTTTCCCTAAAAAACCAAACGTGAGGAGTGGGTAAAGAAAGAAAATGCATGCTAGAGATGAGATGTAGGAGTGATTTGATTTGCACAAGCTTTTGGAGTAGAAACATGGGACCAACTCATTTTATTTCAAAAAAAGAATCATATCTAGTCAAGGTCTGAGAGACCATACAAGTTTCCTAACGATTTCTAATTATGTGGGCCATTAAGTCTATCATATGCTGACAATAGCCGAGAAGCCCATGAATCTCTTCGGGGGCGGAGTAGGTGTCTGCCATCGCCTTGGCCTTGGCTAACAATCGGGGAAGTTCTTGACTCCGTTCAAGGTAAGAGCAAACCGATCCATCCACATGGTTGCCTCTTGGTGTAAAGAGTCGATCACCCTTCCTCTAGCCTCTTTTTCCGCATATACTTGGGCATACTCATCCGCGATTCTATGCTCGTGGGCCGTGGCTAGACCCAACTCTTCTTGGTACTTGGCGATGATAGCTAACATGTTGGTTTCTGTCTCGCATAGATGCTGAGACAAGCTTCTTTTGGACCTTGAACAAGCAATCAACTCCTCTTTTAGAACCATGCTATGTGCTCGCGACTGGTCCCTTTCTTCCCTTCGCAACTTGAGTTCACTATTGCTACCCCATAGAGCTCCGCGAAATTTGTTCCGGCCATACTCTTCCTTGCGAGCCCTCTTGGTCTCTCGTTCAAGGGCCCTTACGGTAATTGCATTCTCTTCCCGTAACCCGGCACACTCCTTCCGAACGTGTGTAGCAGCCAACTTGAACTTCTCCTTGGCGAGTTTTGCCTTTCCTAACTCGCTTTTGAGAGCTTGGACTTCCTCGTCCTCTTCCGGTGCTTCAAAATTCTCTTTGCTGACGACTTTTAACTTGGCTAGCCAATCTAAACCTCGTATGCGAACTTTCAGCCATTCGTGGTACCCACCAATGATGCCATTACGAATGCCTCTAAGCTCTTGATCTTTCCTTAACGGGGTTTCCCATGCCTTATGGATTCTTTGTATAGTCTTGGAATTTTGTGCGCCGAGATCCCTCACAAGGAAAGGAGACATGCTTTCTTCCGTCGGTGCTCCCCTCATGGGGTACCCTAGTTGTCTTATAGCGAGCGTGGGATTGTAATTAATACAACCCCTCGTCCCTACCAGCGGAATGTTTGGGTATCTTCCACATGAGGAAAGGACTCCTTCTTTTCCTTCCTTCCATCGGGGGAACCAACTGATTGTTCTACCTCCTATCCCGGCCAAAAGCTGGTCCCAATCTATTCTCCTCTTTTCAGTACATGAGCGATGGCTCAGGAGCGGACATGGATGCCTTGTGTCTTGTTGGAACAAGTGTGAAACCAACCAAACACAGAGGGCGGGTAAGCAACAGATGATCCGTGCGCTACTCTTTTCGCACCTTCGGTCAAATGTGTCAAATAGATCCGCCAAGACAGCTACCACCGGACTTTCCTTGCTATGGTGGTAGGCAATGAAAGCGTCGATTGCTGCTAGGTCTATCAAACCATCCACGTTTGGAAAGAGGACGACCCCAAAAATTAGCAAAGCTAACACATCCATAAACGGGACCCAGTCTCCTTGATTGGCCATACCCTTCGCCTTGTCTTCTAGGTACTTCTGTGGCAGGCCCGCTATGCCGTTCCGAGTCTGTTTTATGCGGTCCAAACCTCTGGCTGAATCCTTGACCACAGTTGCAATTCTGCTCAAAGAGGGGAGACACCCGGAGGAAAGATAGGGTTTCCTTCCCCCGAGAGGACATCCTAGAATTTCCTCAAATTCTTCAATGGTTGGTACCAATTGGAAGTCCCCGAATGTGAAGCATCTCAAGGGCTGGTCGTAGTATTGGGTAAGTGATGCAATGGCTTCTATGGACACCTCTGCTATGGTTAACTCTAAGATCTTTCCGTAAGTCTTGCGGAAGGCTTGCATTTGGAGGGGTTCCATCAACCGCCCTAATTCCTTGATGCTGGTGGTATCTGGGCTTTTGACCTTGACTTGGTAGAACCTCTTGCCGGTTTGATTTGTTCCCATGCTTACTAAAGTGAGATAAAAGCTGGTGCAAATCAAAACTCCGATATCTCATGGGTGGACTGGATGAATGCATGATGGAATGCATATGACACAGATGCAATCTAGGAATGCGGGGGTCCGGGGAATTTGTCCCCTTCTCAGATACGACGTCTAGGGGTAGCGAAATGCCCCAACGCACGTTTTTAAGAAGGCGACACGGACCCTCCGTTGGTTTGTTTACAGTAGGGATCAAGACAGAACCCACATGCAAGGCCTATGCAAAAGACACAATGCGGGAATGTGCACAGTATGACAATATTTACCGAACATAAGCAAAAGGGTATATGATACTCATGCATGGCAGTGTGAAAAATGGCACGCAGCGTGTTTGCTTCGTGCCCCTATTTAAGGGACCTATAAGGGAGAGAACCAACTAGGCTTTTAGCAATAATCCCCAAGGTAGTTATATCTCTCTTGATGGTTTCTAGAGGTATCATCCCCTTTGAAGAACATATCGTAGCAGTAGGGACTACTAGCAACAATAGGTTTTCAAAGAGAAAAGCTCTAGATGAGGGTTCACTGTAATCAAGCAAGTCGGAGACCTAGCATGATCACAGATTCACCTCCACTCCTTATGTTCCCACGAACCCGGGTATAGGGCCCCTTTTTTTCACTCACAGTGTGTGCAAATAGTGTTGGTGTTTGTGTGCATCAAATGAATAAATATTTACCTATGCATACATTTTAAAATACACTAAAAGCAACAAATAGTTTATATACACAAGAACATAAAACAAATAAAGGGAAACCAACAAAGGAGAAAGTCATGATAAAACATTGCACAAGATTAAATGGCCTAACTCTCTAAAAAAAGTCCCCAGTGGAGTCGCCAACTGTCGCAACCTACCCTTCGGCGGGAGGGCGACGCGAGACTCGCGGGATGAGTGTTCCACGAAAGGAATACGCGCGGAGTCGCCACCAACGTTTATTTGAGGAAAACGTCGGAAAAACCGGAAAAGACGTGATCTACGAACTTTTAGTGAAAGGTTCGGGAGTTGTATTTACGCACGGGGAAGGTATTAGCACCCCACACGCCCGCCCCAAGGGACGGCAGCCTTTAATCGAATGTGCAAACATGACTTTGATTTTTATATTCCCTTTTATGTTCTTTATATCCTTTATACCCTTTTTATATTTTTTCTTTTTTGTGGTCGACAAGGGTGTTTCCCTTTGCTCCTACGTATTCCTCAATTTGGGATGAGAAAATCAGACCTACGTAGTTCTTTCTTATCAAGTGATTCTTTTTACTTAAGTGGTGATCATTTTAAGGCGTTGGACCTTAAAAATGATCCATTTTACTTAGTGAGAAATTGAAATGACAAACTTCAAAAGCCTATTTTTGTGGACGAGCTTGACTAGGCGAGTTGATTTTAGCCTTAGTTTCACTTTAGTTATTAATCAATTCGATTAAGAATGAGAAATCCCAAAGAGAAAACGTCCGATTGATTTTCCGCTTTATTTTACTAAAAGATGTTTTTTTTATTATTATATTATTTTTTTACCTCTTTTTGATTTCCAACGTGGTTACGGCACGACCGAACGGTCGGAATTTATTTTAACCAAAGTTAATGGATAATACAATTCAAACGTTCGGTGGAAATTTATTTTATTTTTAAGTTAAGCGAGAAATGACTTAAGTAAAATGGCTTAAGCACGTCAACAGGGGGTATAAAAAGTAAACAAATGAGAATAAAAATGCACGAAACACAATGTGGACCACTACGGGTGCATAGAATGAATCGAAAAACTTGGTTCGAGGTACTTACCCGTTGAAGATCGAAGAACGATGAAGAACGAATGAAGAACGTCGAAGAACGGTTGAAATCTTTGCGAAATTCCTCACGGAAAACGTTACGGAAACGTTTCGGAAGCGCCTCGGCTTAGATTTTCTTCACGGAAACAATTTTTCCAAGCAATTTCCAAAGATAGAGAAGTGCCTAAAGGGCTGGGATCCTTTTCTTCTTCATTTCTCCCCTATTTATAGCAAAATAGGGGAGATGCTTGCCGCCCAGCTCGCCCAGGCGAGCTCAGCTCGCCCAGGCGAGCAGGGTTGCTTCCTCCAGAAGCAACCGCCTTCTGGAGGAACCTTCTGGAGGGCCCAAATGGGCCTGGGTGCTATTTGCACCCCCATTTTTACTAAGTTCACCCCCTCTGCTGTTTTTTGGTGATTCTTTTTTCGTAAAGTTACGGAAACTTACGAATTTCGTAACGATACTTGTTTTCTTTCCGTAATTGTTACGGAACCTTGCGGATTACATAATCATCCCCTTTTTGACTTACGGAATGTTACGGAACCTCACTTAATTATGCAACGACGCTTCCTTTTGATTTCCGGTGTGTCACGGAAACTTACGGATTGTGCATCAATATTTTTTGGTTTTCCGGCATGTCCTGAAATTTCACAAATTGCCTAATGATGGGTGCCAAGCACCTCACGAGGACCAAAGAATGGTCGCACGTCATCGAGCAAAGGTTCCCGGACGAAATTAGGGTATGACAGCTGTGTTTCATGATGGCCTAAGGGCGAACCCTCAAGGCAATCCTCTATTCTCACCTTTTTCGGAGCCCCATGAACGTTATTGCCTAGGGCTGTTCATGTGTCCTCCACATTCGAGTTTGGAGCTGTGTTTCATGATTGCCTAGGGCTGTTCATGTGTCCTCCACTTTCGAGTTTGGACCTGTGTTTCATGATGGCCTAAGTGCGAACCCTCAAGGCAATCCTCTATTCTCACCCTTTTTCGGAGCCCCATGAACGTTATTGCATAGGGCTGTTCATGTGTCCTCCACTTTCGAGTTTGGAGCTGTGTTTCATGATTGCCTAAGTGCGAACCCTCAAGGCAATCCTCTATTCTCACCCTTTTTCGGAGCCCCATGAACGTTATTGCCTAGGGCTGTTCATGTGTCCTCCAATTTCAAGTTTGGAGGTGTGTTTCATGATTGCCTAAGTGCGGACCCTCAAGGCAATCTTCCATTCTCACCCTTTTTTGGAGCCAAATGAATTGCGTTTTCATTCATGTGTCCACCACTTTCGTGTTTGGAGCTGTGTTACATGATTGCCTAAGTGCGAACCCTCAAGGCAATCCTCTATTCTCACCCTTTTTCAGAGCCCCATGAACGTTATTGCCTAGGGCTGTTCATGTGTCCTCCACTTTCGAGTTTGGAGGTGTGTTTCATGATTGCCTAAGTGCGGACCCTCAAGGCAATCTTCCATTCTCACCCTTTTTCGGAGCCAAATGAATTGCGTTTTCATTCATGTGTCCACCACTTTCGTGTTTGGAGCTGTGTTACATGATTGCCTAAGTGCGGACCCTTAAGGCAATCCTCCATTCTCCACCCTTTTTCGGAGCCCCATGAATGTTATTGCCTAGGGTTGTTCATGTGTCCTCCACTTTCGAGTTTGGAGCTGTGTTTCATGAATTCCTAAGTGCGGACCCTCATGGCAATCCTCCATTCTCACCCTTTTTCGGAGCCCCATGAACGTTATTGCCTAGGGCTGTACATGTGTCCTCCACTTTCGAATTTGGAGTTGTGTTTCATGATTGCCTAAGTGCGGACCCTCAAGGCAATCCTCCATTCTCACCATTTTTCGGAGCCCCATGAACGTCATTGCCTAGCACTGTTCATGTGTCCTCCACTTTTGAGTTTGGAGCTGTGTTTCATGATGGCCTAAGGGCGAACCCTCAAGGCAATCCTCTATTCTCACCCTTTTTCGGAGCCCCATGAACGTTATTGCCTAGGGCTGTTCATGTGTCCTCCACATTCGAGTTTGGAGCTGTGTTTCATGATTGCCTAGGGCTGTTCATGTGTCCTCCACTTTCGAGTTTGGAGCTGTGTTTCATGATGGCCTAAGTGCGAACCCTCAAGGCAATCCTCTATTCTCACCCTTTTTCGGAGCCCCATGAACGTTATTGCATAGGGCTGTTCATGTGTCCTCCACTTTCGAGTTTGGAGCTGTGTTTCATGATTGCCTAAGTGCGAACCCTCAAGGCAATCCTCTATTCTCACCCTTTTTCGGAGCCCCATGAACGTTATTGCCTAGGGCTGTTCATGTGTCCTCCACTTTCGAGTTTGGAGGTGTGTTTCATGATTGCCTAAGTGCGGACCCTCAAGGCAATCTTCCATTCTCACCCTTTTTTGGAGCCAAATGAATTGCGTTTTCATTCATGTGTCCACCACTTTCGTGTTTGGAGCTGTGTTACATGATTGCCTAAGTGCGAACCCTCAAGGCAATCCTCTATTCTCACCCTTTTTCAGAGCCCCATGAACGTTATTGCCTAGGGCTGTTCATGTGTCCTCCACTTTCGAGTTTGGAGGTGTGTTTCATGATTGCCTAAGTGCGGACCCTCAAGGCAATCTTCCATTCTCACCCTTTTTCGGAGCCCCATGAATTGCGTTTTCATTCATGTGTCCACCACTTTCGTGTTTGGAGCTGTGTTACATGATTGCCTAAGTGCGGACCCTTAAGGCAATCCTCCATTCTCCACCCTTTTTCGGAGCCCCATGAATGTTATTGCCTAGGGCTGTTCATGTGTCCTCCACTTTCGAGTTTGGAGCTGTGTTTCATGAATTCCTAAGTGCGGACCCTCATGGCAATCCTCCATTTTCACCCTTTTTCGGAGCCCCATGAACGTTATTGCCTAGGGCTGTTCATGTGTCCTCCACTTTCGAATTTGGAGCTGTGTTTCATGATTGCCTAAGTGCGGACCCTCAAGGCAATCCTCCATTCTCACCATTTTTCGGAGCCCCATGAACGTCATTGCCTAGCACTGTTCATGTGTCCTCCACTTTTGAGTTTGGAGTTGTGTTTCATGATGGCCTAAGTGCGAACCCTCAAGGCAATCCTCTATTCTCACCCTTTTTCGGAGCCCCATGAACGTTATTGCCTAGGGCTGTTCATGTGTCCTCCACATTCGAGTTTGGAGCTGTGTTTCATGATTGCCTAGGGCTGTTCATGTGTCCTCCACTTTCGAGTTTGGAGCTGTGTTTCATGATGGCCTAAGTGCGAACCCTCAAGGCAATCCTCTATTCTCACCCTTTTTCGGAGCCCCATGAACGTTATTGCCTAGGGCTGTTCATGTGTCCTCCACTTTCGAGTTTGGAGCTGTGTTTCATGATTGCCTAAGTGCGAACCCTCAAGGCAATCCTCTATTCTCACCCTTTTTCGGAGCCCCATGAACGTTATTGCCTAGGGCTGTTCATGTGTCCTCCACTTTCGAGTTTGGAGTGTGTTTCATGATTGCCTAAGTGCGGACCCTCAAGGCAATCTTCCATTCTCACCCTTTTTCGGAGCCCCATGAATTGCGTTTTCATTCATGTGTCCACCACTTTCGTGTTTGGAGCTGTGTTACATGATTGCCTAAGTGCGAACCCTCAAGGCAATCCTCTATTCTCACCCTTTTTCGAGCCCCATGAACGTTATTGCCTAGGGCTGTTCATGTGTCCTCCACTTTCGAGTTTGGAGGTGTGTTTCATGATTGCCTAAGTGCGGACCCTCAAGGCAATCTTCCATTCTCACCCTTTTTCGGAGCCCCATGAATTGCGTTTTCATTCATGTGTCCTCCACTTTCGAATTTGGAGCTGTGTTACATGATTGCCTAAGTGCGGACCCTTAAGGCAATCCTCCATTCTCACCCTTTTTCGGAGCCCCATGAACGTTATTGCCTAGGGTGTTCATGTGTCCTCCACTTTCGAGTTTGGAGCTGTGTTTCATGATTCCTAAGTGCGGACCCTCATGGCAATCCTCCATTCTCACCCTTTTTCGGAGCCCCATGAACGTTATTGCCTAGGGCTGTTCATGTGTCCTCCACTTTCGAGTTTGGAGCTGTGTTTCATGATTGCCTAAGTGCGAACCCTCAAGGCAATCCTCTATTCTCACCCTTTTTCGGAGCCCCATGAACGTTATTGCCTAGGGCTGTTCATGTGTCCTCCACTTTCGAGTTTGGAGCTGTGTTTCATGATTGCCTAAGTGCGGACCCTCAAGGCAATCCTCCATTCTCACCCTTTTTCGGAGCCCCATGAACGTTATTGCCTAGGGTTGTTCATGTGTCCTCCACTTTCGAGTTTGGAGCTGTGTTTCATGATTGCCTAAGTGCGGACCCTCAAGGCAATCCTCCATTCTCACCCTTTTTCGGAGCCCCATGAACGTTATTGCCTAGGGCTGTTCATGTGTCCTCCACTTTCGAGTTTGGAGCTGTGTTTCATGATTGCCTAAGTGCGGACCCTCAAGGCAATCCTCCATTCTCACCCTTTTTCGGAGCCCCATGAACGTTATTGCCTAGGTTCATGTGTCCTCCACTTTCGAGTTTGGAGCTGTGTTTCATGATTGCCTAAGTGCGGACCCTCAAGGCAATCCTCCATTCTCACCCTTTTTCGGAGCCCCATGAACGTTATTGCCTAGGCTGTTCATGTGTCCTCCACTTTCGAGTTTGGAGCTGTGTTTCATGATTGCCTAAGTGCGGACCCTCAAGGCAATCCTCCATTCTCACCCTTTTTCGGAGCCCCATGAACGTTTGCCTAGGCGTTCATGTGTCCTCCACTTTCGAGTTTGGAGCTGTGTTTCATGATTGCCTAAGTGCGGACCCTCAAGGCAATCCTCCATTCTCACCCTTTTTCGGAGCCCCATGAACGTTATTGCCTAGGGCTGTTCATGTGTCCTCCACTTTCGAGTTTGGAGCTGTGTTTCATGATGGCCTAAGTGCGAACCCTCAAGGCAATCCTCTATTCTCACCCTTTTTCGGAGCCCCATGAACGTTATTGCCTAGGGCTGTTCATGTGTCCTCCACTTTCGAGTTTGGAGCTGTGTTTCATGATTGCCTAAGTGCGGACCCTCAAGGCAATCCTCCATTCTCACCCTTTTTCGGAGCCCCATGAACGTTATTGCCTAGGGCTGTTCATGTGTCCTCCACTTTCGAGTTTGGAGCTGTGTTTCATGATTGCCTAAGTGCGGACCCTCAAGGCAATCCTCCATTCTCACCCTTTTTCGGAGCCCCATGAACGTTATTGCCTAGCACAGTTCATGTGTCCTCCACTTTCGAGTTTGGAGCTGTGTTTCATGATTGCCTAAGTGCGAACCCTCAAGGCAATCCTCTATTCTCACCCTTTTTCGGAGCCCCATGAACGTTATTGCCTAGGGCTGTTCATGTGTCCTCCACTTTCGAGTTTGGAGCTGTGTTTCATGATTGCCTAAGTGCGGACCCTCAAGGCAATCCTCCATTCTCACCCTTTTTCGGAGCCCCATGAACGTTATTGCCTAGGGCTGTTCATGTTCCTCCACTTTCGAGTTTGGAGTGTGTTTCATGATTGCCTAAGTGCGGACCCTCAAGGCAATCCTCCATTCTCACCCTTTTTCGGAGCCCCATGAACGTTATTGCCTAGGGCTGTTCATGTGTCCTCCACTTTCGAGTTTGGAGTTGTGTTTCATGATTGCCTAAGTGCGGACCCTCAAGGCAATCCTCCATTCTCACCCTTTTTCGGAGCCCCATGAACGTTATTGCCTAGCACAGTTCATGTGTCCTCCACTTTTGAGTTTGGAGCTGTGTTTCATGATGGCCTAAGTGCGAACCCTCAAGGCAATCCTCTATTCTCACCCTTTTTCGGAGCCCCATGAACGTTATTGCCTAGGGCTGTACATGTGTCCTCCACTTTCGAATTTGGAGCTGTGTTTCATGATTGCCTAAGTGCGGACCCTCAAGGCAATCCTCCATTCTCACCCTTTTTCGGAGCCCATGAATCGTTTTGCCATTCATGTGTCCTCCACTTTCGAGTTTGGAGCTGTGTTCATGATTGCCTAAGTGCGGACCCTCAAGGCAATCCTCCATTCTCACCCTTTTTCGGAGCCCCATGAATGTTATTGCCTAGGGCTGTTCATGTGTCCTCCACTTTCGAGTTTGGAGCTGTGTTTCATGATTGCCTAAGTGCGGACCCTCAAGGCAATCCTCTATTCTCACCCTTTTTCGGAGCCCCATGAACGTTATTGCCTAGGGCTGTACATGTGTCCTCCACTTTCGAATTTGGAGCTGTGTTTCATGATTGCCTAAGTGCGGACCCTCAAGGCAATCCTCCATTCTCACCCTTTTTCGGAGCCCCATGAACGTTATTGCCTAGCACTGTTCATGTGTCCTCCACTTTTGAGTTTGGAGCTGTGTTTCATGATGGCCTAAGGCGAACCCTCAAGGCAATCCTCTATTCTCACCCTTTTTCGGAGCCCCATGAACGTTATTACCTAGGCTGTTCATGTGTCCTCCACATTCGAGTTGAGCTGTTTCATGATTGCTAGGCTGTTCATGTGTCTCCACTTTCGTGTTTGGAGCTGTGTTACATGATTGCCTAAGTGCGAACCCTCAAGGCAATCCTCTATTCTCACCCTTTTTCAGAGCCCCATGAACGTTATTGCCTAGGGCTGTTCATGTGTCCTCCACTTTCGAGTTTGGAGGTGTGTTTCGTGATTGCCTAAGTGCGGACCCTCAAGGCAATCTTCCATTCTCACCCTTTTTCGGAGCCTAATGAATTGCGTTTTCATTCATGTGTCCACCACTTTCGTGTTCGGAGCTGTGTTACATGATTGCCTAAGTGCGGACCCTTAAGGCAATCCTCCATTCTCCAACCTTTTTCGGAGCCCCATGAACGTTATTGCCTAGGGTTGTTCATGTGTCCTCCACTTTCGAGTTTGGAGCTGTGTTTCATGAATTCCTAAGTGCGGACCCTCATGGCAATCCTCCATTCTCACCCTTTTTCGGAGCCCCATGAACGTTATTGCCTAGGGCTGTTCATGTGTCCTCCACTTTCGAGTTTGGAGTTGTGTTTCATGATTGCCTAAGTGCGAACCCTCAAGGCAATCCTCTATTCTCACCCTTTTTCGGAGCCCCATGAACGTTATTGCCTAGGGCTGTTCATGTGTCCTCCACTTTCGAGTTTGGAGCTATGTTTCATGATTGCCTAAGTGCGGACCCTCAACGCAATCCTCCATTGTCACCCTTTTTCGGAGCCCCATGAACGTTATTGCCTAGGGTTTTCATGTGTCCTCCACTTTCGAGTTTGGAGCTGTGTTTCATGATTGCCTAAGTGCGGACCCTCAAGGCAATCTTCCATTCTCACCCTTTTTCGGAGCCCCATGAATTGCGTTTTTGTTCATGTGTCCACCACTTTCGAGTTTGGAGCTGTGTTACATGATTGCCTAAGTGCGGACCCTTAAGGCAATCCTCCATTCTCCACCCTTTTTCGGAGCCCCATGAACGTTATTGCCTAGGGTTGTTCATGTGTCCTCCACTTTCGAGTTTGGAGCTGTGTTTCATGAATTCCTAAGTGCGGACCCTCATGGCAATCCTCCATTCTCACCCTTTTTCGGAGCCCCATGAATTGCGTTTTCGTTCATGTGTCCACCACTTTCGAGTTTGGAGCTGTGTTACATGATTGCCTAAGTGCGGACCCTTAAGGCAATCCTCCATTCTCCACCCTTTTTCGGAGCCCCATGAACGTTATTGCCTAGGGCTGTTCATGTTTCCTCCACTTTCGACTTTGGAGCTGTGTTTCATGATGGCCTAAGTGCGAACCCTCAAGGCAATCCTCTATTCTCACCCATTTTCGGAGCCGCATGAACGTTATTGCCTAGGGCTGTTCATGTGTCCTCCACTTTCGAATTTCGAGCTGTGTTTCATGATTGCCTAAGTGCGGACCCTCAAGGCAATCCTCCATTCTCACCCTTTTTCGGAGCCCCATGAACGTTATTGCCTAGCACAGTTCATGTGTCCTCCACTTTCGAGTTTGGAGTTGTGTTTCATGATTGCCTTAGTGCGGACCCTCAAGGCAATCCTCCATTCTCACCCATTTTCGGAGCCCCATGAACGTTATTGCCTAGCACAGTTCATGTGTCCTCCACTTTCGAGTTTGGAGTTATGTTTCACGATGGCCTAAGTGCGAACCCTAAAGGCAATCCTCTATTCTCACCCTTTTTCAGAGCCCCATGAACGTTATTGCCTAGGGCTGTTCATGTTTCCTCCACTTTCGAGTTTGGAGTTGTGTTTCATGATTGCCTAAGTGCGGACCCTCAAGGCAATCCTCCATTCTCACCCTTTTTCGGAGCCCCATGAACGTTATTGCCTAGGGCTGTTCATGTGTTCTCCACTTTCGAATTTGGAGTTGTGTTTCATGATTGCCTAAGTGCGGACCCTCAAGGCAATCCTCCATTCTCACCCTTTTTCGGAGCCCCATGAACGTTATTGCCTAGCACAGTTCATGTGTCCTCCACTTTCGAGTTTGGAGTTGTGTTTCATGATTGCCTTAGTGCGGACCCTCAAGGCAATCCTCCATTCTCACCCATTTTCGGAGCCCCATGAACGTTATTGCCTAGGGCTGTTCATGTTTCCTCCACTTTCGACTTTGGAGCTGTGTTTCATGATGGCCTAAGTGCGAACCCTCAAGGCAATCCTCTATTCTCACCCATTTTCGGAGCCGCATGAACGTTATTGCCTAGGGCTGTTCATGTGTCCTCCACTTTCGAATTTCGAGCTGTGTTTCATGATTGCCTAAGTGCGGACCCTCAAGGCAATCCTCCATTCTCACCCTTTTTCGGAGCCCCATGAACGTTATTGCCTAGCACAGTTCATGTGTCCTCCACTTTCGAGTTTGGAGTTGTGTTTCATGATTGCCTTAGTGCGGACCCTCAAGGCAATCCTCCATTCTCCACCCTTTTTCGGAGCCCCATGAACGTTATTGCCTAGCACAGTTCATGTGTCCTCCACTTTCGAGTTTGGAGTTATGTTTCACGATGGCCTAAGTGCGAACCCTAAAGGCAATCCTCTATTCTCACCCTTTTTCAGAGCCCCATGAACGTTATTGCCTAGGGCTGTTCATGTTTCCTCCACTTTCGAGTTTGGAGTTGTGTTTCATGATTGCCTAAGTGCGGACCCTCAAGGCAATCCTCCATTCTCACCCTTTTTCGGAGCCCCATGAACGTTATTGCCTAGGGCTGTTCATGTGTTCTCCACTTTCGAATTTGGAGTTGTGTTTCATGATTGCCTAAGTGCGGACCCTCAAGGCAATCCTCCATTCTCACCCTTTTTCGGAGCCCCATCAACGTTATTGCCAAGCACAGTTCATGTGTCCTCCACTTTTGAGTTTGGAGCTGTGTTTCATGATGGCCTAAGTGCGAACCCTCAAGGCAATCCTCTATTCTCACCCTTTTTCGGAGCCCCATGAACGTTATTGCCTAGGGCTGTACATGTGTCCTCCACTTTCGAGTTTGGAGGTGTGTTTCATGATTGCCTAAGTGCGGACCCTCAAGGCAATCTTCCATTCTCACCCTTTTTCGGAGCCAAATGAATTGCGTTTTCATTCATGTGTCCACCACTTTCGTGTTTGGAGCTGTGTTACATGATTGCCTAAGTGCGGACCCTTAAGGCAATCCTCCATTCTCCACCCTTTTTCGGAGCCCCATGAATGTTATTGCCTAGGGTTGTTCATGTGTCCTCCACTTTCGAGTTTGGAGCTGTGTTTCATGAATTCCTAAGTGCGGACCCTCATGGCAATCCTCCATTCTCACCCTTTTTCGGAGCCCCATGAACGTTATTGCCTAGGGCTGTACATGTGTCCTCCACTTTCGAATTTGGAGCTGTGTTTCATGATTGCCTAAGTGCGGACCCTCAAGGCAATCCTCCATTCTCACCATTTTTCGGAGCCCCATGAACGTCATTGCCTAGCACTGTTCATGTGTCCTCCACTTTTGAGTTTGGAGCTGTTGTCGCAACCTACCCTTCGGCGGGAGGGCGACGCGAGACTCGCGGGATGAGTGTTCCACGAAAGGAATACGCGCGGAGTCGCCACCAACGTTTATTTGAGGAAAACGTCGGAAAAACCGGAAAAGACGTGATCTACGAACTTTTTAGTGAAAGGTTCGGGAGTTGTATTTACGCACGGGGAAGGTATTAGCACCCCACACGTCCGTCCCAAGGGACGGCAGTCTTTAATCGAATGTGCAAACATGACTTTGATTTTTATGTTCCCTTTTATGTTCTTTATATCCTTTATACCCTTTTTATATTTTTTTCTTTTTTGTGGTCGACAAGGGTGTTTCCCTTTGCTCCTACGTATTCCTCAATTTGGGATGAGAGAATCAGACCTACGTAGTTCTTTCTTATCAAGTGATTCTTTTTTACT
The DNA here is from genome assembly GCF_004193775.1 of Glycine soja. Taxonomy (NCBI): domain Eukaryota; kingdom Viridiplantae; phylum Streptophyta; class Magnoliopsida; order Fabales; family Fabaceae; genus Glycine; species Glycine soja. The sequence continues at coordinate 11,876 of NW_021144654.1, read as the reverse complement.
TAAGTGGTGATCATTTTAAGGCGTTGGACCTTAAAAATGATCCATTTTACTTAGTGAGAAATTGAAATGACAAACTTCAAAAGCCTATTTTTGTGGACGAGCTTGACTAGGCGAGTTGATTTTAGCCTTAGTTTCACTTTAGTTATTAATCAATTCGGTTAAGAATGAGAAATCCCAAAGAGAAAACGTCCGATTGATTTTCCGCTTTATTTTACTAAAAGATGTCTTTTTGATTATTATATTATTTTTTTACCTCTTTTTGATTTCCAACGTGGTTACGGCATGACCGAACGGTCGGAATTGATTTTAACCAAAGTTAATGGATAATACAATTCAAACGTTCGGTGGAAATTTATTTTATTTTTAAGTTAAGCGAGAAATGACTTAAGTAAAATGGCTTAAGCACGTCAACAGGGGGTATAAAAAGTAAACAAAATGAGAATAAAAATGCACGAAACACAATGTGGACCACTACGGGTGCATAGAATGAATCGAAAAACTTGGTTCGAGGTACTTACCCGTTGAAGATCGAAGAACGATGAAGAACGAATGAAGAACGTCGAAGAACGGTTGAAACTTTTGCGAGATTCCTCACGGAAAACGTTACGGAAACGTTTCGGAAGCGCCTCGGCTTAGATTTTCTTCACGGAAACAATTTTTCCAAGCAATTTCCAAAGATAGAGAAGTGCCTAAAGTGCTGGGATCCTTTTCTTCTTCATTTTCTCCCCTATTTATAGCAAAATAGGGGAGATGCTTGCCGCCCAGCTCGCCCAGGCGAGCTCAGCTCGCCCAGGCGAGCAGGGTTGCTTCCTCCAGAAGCAACCGCCTTCTGGAGGAACCTTCTGGAGGGCCCAAATGGGCCTGGGTGCTATTTGCACCCCCATTTTTACTAAGTTCACCCCCTCTGCTGTTTTTTGGTGATTCTTTTTTCGTAAAGTTACGGAAACTTACGAATTTCGTAACGATACTTGTTTTCTTTCCGTAATTGTTACGGAACCTTGCGGATTACATAATCATCCCCTTTTTGACTTACGGAATGTTACGGAACCTCACTTAATTATGCAACGACGCTTCCTTTTGATTTCCGGTGTGTCACGGAAACTTACGGATTGTGCATCAATATTTTTTTGGTTTTCCGGCATGTCCTGAAATTTCACAAATTGCCTAATGATGGGTGCCAAGCACCTCACGAGGACCAAAGAATGGTCGCACGTCATCGAGCAAAGGTTCCCGGACGAAATTAGGGTATGACAGTTGCCCCTCTTTACTTGTCTTTTATTGGAGATAAAAGAAAAGTAAAGATAAGACACTAATTTCGCTCCTCTCAACTTGGCGAGAGTCGCGGGTGACCATAAAATCTCCACATGCCAATGACTTGTTGTTCCCAAAATTTCACAAATTGCCTAATGACGGGCGCCAAGCACCTCACAAGGACCAAAGAATGGTCGCATGTCATCAAGCAAAGGTACCCGAAAATCAGTGTATGACACTAATTTCGCTCCTCTCGGTTGACGAGAGTCGCGGGTGACCGTGACTCGTCGTTCCTAGGATTTCACAAACTGCCTGATGATGGATGCCAAGCACCTCACAAGGACCAAAGAATGGTCGCATGTCATCAAGCAAAGGTCCCCGAAAATCAGCGTATGACACTAATTTCGCTCCTCTCGGCTGACGAGAGTCGCGGGTGACCATGAAATTTCCACATGTAAATGACTTTGTTGTCCCCGGAGGAACAAAAGGTGCAGAAGACTGTGTCAGCCCCTGCATGCTATCAAGCGTTCTGTCTTACAGATAGCAAAAGAAAGGGTGCGAATAACCATAAGGTATCTCCGCGTATCATGGGTGCAGAATGACCAAACTTGGTCTCTGCTTGCCATCGAACACGACTGTGTCTGAATGGCAAAGGGGGGGCGGATAACCGTAAGGTATCTCCGCGTATCATGTGTGCAGAATGACCAAACTTGGTCTCTGCTTGCCATCGAACACGACTGTGTCTGAATGGCAAAGGGGGGCGGATAACCGTAAGGTATCTCCGCGTATCATGTGTGCAGAATGACCAAACTTGGTCTCTGCTTGCCATCGAACACGACTGTGTCCGAATGGCAAAGGGGGGGCGGATAACCGTAAGGTATCTCCGCGTATCATGTGTGCAGAATGACCAAACTTGGTCTCTGCTTGCCATCGAACACGACTGTGTCTGAATGGCAAAGGGGGGGCGGATAACCGTAAGGTATCTCCGCGTATCATGTGTGCAGAATGACCAAACTTGGTCTCTGCTTGCCATCGAACACGACTGTGTCTGAATGGCAAAGGGGGGGCGGATAACCGTAAGGTACTCCGCGTATCATGTGTGCAGAATGACCAAACTTGGTCTCTGCTTGCCATCGAACACGACTGTGTCTGAATGGCAAAGGGGGGCGGATAACCGTAAGGTATCTCCGCGTATCATGTGTGCAGAATGACCAAACTTGGTCTCTGCTTGCCATCGAACACGACTGTGTCTGAATGGCAAAGGGGGGGCGGATAACCGTAAGGTATCTCCGCGTATCATGTGTGCAGAATGACCAAACTTGGTCTCTGCTTGCCATCGAACACGACTGTGTCTGAATGGCAAAGGGGGGGCGGATAACCGTAAGGTATCTCCGCGTATCATGTGTGCAGAATGACCAAACTTGGTCTCTGCTTGCCATCGAACACGACTGTGTCTGAATGGCAAAGGGGGGCGGATAACCGTAAGGTATCTCCGCGTATCATGTGTGCAGAATGACCAAACTTGGTCTCTGCTTGCCATCGAACACGACTGTGTCTGAATGGCAAAGGGGGGCGGATAACCGTAAGGTATCTCCGCGTATCATGTGTGCAGAATGACCAAACTTGGTCTCTGCTTGCCATCGAACACGACTGTGTCTGAATGGCAAAGGGGGGGCGGATAACCGTAAGGTATCTCCGCGTATCATGTGTGCAGAATGACCAAACTTGGTCTCTGCTTGCCATCGAACACGACTGTGTCTGAATGGCAAAGGGGGGCGGATAACCGTAAGGTATCTCCGCGTATCACCGGCTCTTGAGTTATGGCAACAAAAGGCGGTGTGGTCGACAAAAGCGAGGCTCTTGCTCCTACGTATCCTCCAATGAGGAACTCAGACCTACGTAGTTCTGGATAACTTGTGAGACTTGAAAAAGTCTCGGTGTTTTCTCCACTAAAATGCAAACATGCTTTAGCAAAGAGACAAATATTCCAACTGATTTAGAGCAGCATATGCTTTTTTGAGTGAAAAACAATGCGTCTACCGGGGAAGGAGAGTCTGCTGATGAAATCTCCCATAACCATAAATGAGATTTTGGATGTTAGCATTTCGTTTCTAAATGACCATTTAGAGGAAACACTGGGTTCGACAAAAATAGAAGAAATCCACTCAAAGTGTATCAATCTCGCACAGGTAAGTGTTTCATCCTAATTCCGAACCATAGATATGTCATGACTTGACTTTGCAAATTATTTCCTATCAAACCAAAAAATTACATGCGTGATCATGGATCAATAGGGCTTCCCTTGGGAATGGGGTCTTTTGGTGGTTTCTTCTTTCGGCTTTTATGTGTTTTTGGCTTTTGATTTTTCTGGCCTTTTTCTTTTTCTGTTTTTGTTTAGTGCGGGGCGAGAAAAAAGGTCGCTAGCGCACGGGATTTTGGTTGGTAATTAAAGGGAGAAGACCATTTTAGGTCGTGGTTTCCTTTCTTTTTTGTTTCATTTGGTGACAATTCTGTATTGTTCAGATATTGTCCGGTCCAAAGACCTCTCTGCACATTTCTTCTGTTTTCTTTCGATCCTTGATCAGGAGCTTTCTTTCCTTCTTTTCTTTTCCTTTTTCTTTCTCCCATTCTTTGATTGGGAATTTTCTTTCTCTTCTTTTTGCTTTCTCTTTGATTGGAAATTTTCCTTCTCTTCCTTTTAGCTTTCTCTTTGATTGGAAATTTTCCTTCTTTTCCTTTTTGCTTCCGAGGGTAAGGATTACGGTGAGTCAGGATTTTAGCTCAAGGTTTGTAGAATGGCTAGACATGACACATGTCGGGGTTTGGTTTGGCTCAAGGATAAAAGGGATGCCCCACATTATTTCCATGACACAAATGCAAAAATGATGATTTGGAAACTTTATGCAAAACTGGTCATGCATGCACCTATGCGGACACTCAACTGTCAACTTTTTATGGTCATGTGATGCTAGGGCTCAGGATTCATTTCCTCTATTTTTAATCAACCCAATGTTTCCAAAATATGTTCTTTTATCAATTTGTGCATTCATCCGAGTCCATTTCGGGCGTCCGGGAAATTTCACAGCATTCACCCTTCAGGTGTAGACACATTTTCCAAAAAAAAGGTTATGATCAATGAATTTTTTTTTCAAAGAAAAGTTGGGAATCGTCTCTTTTCAAAAGCATGTCGTTTTTTAGCTAGACAACTTATTTTCTCTTTTTCCATCTTTTTCCTTACTTGCTTTTTTCTTATTTGCTCTCTTTTTCTTTTCACTTCCTTTTCTTTTCTATTTCATTTTCTATCCTTTTCCATTTTTATTTTTATCATGATTTTTTGTTTATTTTACATATATACTTTTGGACGATGTTCCTAAACGAAGAACTCTACACGGTTCCAGAATTTCAAACATCATCGCTAGTAATGATATATAAATACTAACGCAACAACCTAAACAAAATGTATGCGCTGTACAAAATGACAATCGAAACAACAAAAGCAAACGTTAGTCTCTCAAGTCAAAACAATAACATAGAATGACAAAAGAAATATGAAAGAAAAGCGAATCTGGGGATCTCCCAGTCACGTGTCTCCACTCCCTCCCAAGAAGTCAAGCAAATCAGCCATCTCCTCATCCTCGTGGGCTTCTTCTCCATCGCCGGGCGCTTCTGGGGGTGCCTCTCCTGCTTGGGCCTCGGGCCAATCTCCGGGCCATGCAACCTCTGCCCTGAACTGGTCTGGAGTAGGGCATGAAAAAGGAGCGAAGCCCTGGCTCTGCATGCTAAGGCTCATCTGGTACAGACAGTCATGGGTCCGTACATGGGCTCGGTGGTTGGCTGCCTGCTGGCGAACCAAATGCCGTAAATACTGCTCCATGTCAAATGCCCCAGCCTGGCCAGCACGATGAGGTGGTGGGGGCGCGCCTGCGGCCTGTGGAGCATCACCCTGACCCTGTCTCTGGGTACAGTACTTCTCAATAAAAGCCCGGGTGATGGGCGGCCGAATCACCTTGGTAGGTGCAACGGGGACTCCGAACGACTGGCAGAGTCCTGTGATCAGTGCGGGGAATCCCAGGGCCCTGTTGGACTTATCTGGGTCCAAAGGGTGCCTAGCGGGCACCATACCTGCAAAAATATAGATGGCATCAGCGATCAACTGAGCCACATGGATGCTCATCCGTGTCAGGATGGCGTACACCAGCTGGCACTTAGGCATGGGGAGGTCGGAATTATGATCGGTGGGCAGGATGTTGCTGAGGAGCAACGTCATCCATATCTGGGTCAGGGTGGTCATATTGGTGCGCATGATTCGCACTCGCCTCCCTGCAGCAGTCTGGGCAAAATCCTGCCCCGGTATACATAGCAGCTGGGCGATGGCCTCCTCATCGAACCCATCAGACCGGTTCCTCCTCTGGCCATACTCGCATTCCTGGCCCTCTTCCAACACCATCGGATATCCCAGGAGCTGGCTGATAGCGTCGGCATCGAACGGGATCCACTGACCCCTAACCCAGGATCTCATGTCACGCACGCCCTCCTCTGTTGGCCAAGCATTGGCATAAAATTCAAGGACTATTTCTGGATCAAACTTGGCCATAGGAGTAACCAGTGGTGCCCACCGCCGGCGCCCTATTTCCTCCTGAAAATCAGTATACTCGTCGTCCCTGAGCTGGACGCGTCGCTCCCGGAGAAACGACCATCCCTTGATGGCTTCGAAGCGCTGCTGGTGTACAACGCTCCTAAAGCGGTGACTGTCGTACTCCGGGGCGGAACTAGTTCCTTCGGCCGCCTTTTCCTTCCTGGACCTCTTTGAGGCAAGCTTCCTCGGGGCCATTCCTGCGAAGGCAAACATTTGGAAAGTTAGTTTACAAGAAATATAACAATCATTACAAACAAGGGCCAAACAACACTTCTCATGGCACGAGTGTCAACATGCACTTTATAAAATAATCATATTGGGGTCATGCTATTTTATGACACATACGTATTTGCACACATAAAAATTTTGTGTGAAACATTTTACAACACCTATCCATGTACATATTTTTTTGACAAACCTTTTCAATGCTACATCCTATATATATACACACATTTTTTGGAAGGCTTCTTTTGTTACCTACTCACAAATACACATATTTTGAAAAACACTTTTACGCTACCCATCCAACACTTTGTAAGGCACTTCATGCTATATATATTCATATTATGCAAGGCATTTTATTGAACATTTTGCAAGGCATTTCCATGCTATATATATATTCACATATATACATACTGTTGAAAGGTATTTTCCATGCTACCTAGGTGCAAAGTATTCCTCATGGGGCAGCCAAATTTAAATTCTAATAACAACCTCTCAAACATGTCCTAATATTCATGCCTTTTTACATTCAAAACCAAAACTTAGATTCCTAGGCGTAAGTCATGCTTCCTTGTATTGAAATTAAAAGCTTGGGTTCCTAGGCCTAGAATTGCATTCGGGCATTCATTTTAAATCCTTCATGCTGTCCCTATACATATAAAACAGTCCCACAACCCAAAGCTCACAAAACCATGCTCATATGTCGTTGAGGCATTTCACCGAGCACTTGGTGGGCGCATGTTTAGGCACGAATATCAAGAGAATGGGGACAATGTGGCACGCGCCATTACTTCAGAATACACCCTAGGCCAAGGCCATCCCTTACAACCCCTCAATTCAACAAAAACAAGCAACAATTTGAGGATAAATCCCTCACGTTTCTTAGCAAACACATGCAATTTAGAGCACCAAAATACATCAATGGAAAGCTAGAAAGCCCAAGAATGAGGTACTTACTTGTTGGAGACGAATAATAGAGCAAAACGGAATCAAAAACGCAAAAAATGGTGACCTAAGGGCTGCAAAATCCGTGAGTCCCGTGAGCTTTCTTTTTTGAATGAGGGGGGGAAGTTTTTGAATGAAAAAAACATCCCCCCCTTCGTCATTTTTATATTTTGGTGCAGAGGTGGCTCGCCCAGGCGAGCCCAGCTCGCCCAGGCGAGCTAACCTGCACTTTTTTTTTTTTTTTTTTTTTTTTTTTTTGAGGGGAACATTGACCATGTCCCCTCCCTTCTCATGGATCAGCCTTTTGCCTAACTTGAACTTACTTAGGTTAGAATCAGGCGTTGATTACTTATCTTATTATTACTCTTTTCCTTTTTTTTAAAACAAACAAATAGTAAAAGAAAGCTACAAAATAGAAAGGATACGGGGCTGCCTTGCAGCGACATTCCATGCTTGTTTCGCACAGAGAAGGGCAACGATCGGTCGGTCGTGACCCCATCCCCGCTTGCGTTCATCCTTAAGTACCTGCAAGTAATAAACAACCAGGTATGGCCAATCTTGGCCGCATCATTACCCTACCTTGACTGGTTTCTGCCATTCATATTTTGTCTTCACTCCAGAAGGTAGCCCAAGGTGATCCTGCCCCTGTTTTACCACAACAATATACATGCGTATGCGTATGCGTATGCATGAATGTTTTCAAACGCAGAAAATTTAGGGAAAGTTGGTTCAGGTTCAATTCTAATTAAGCGCTTGGGGGATCCCATGAACTGAGCGGAAGGGCTCAGGCGATCACAAATTAACGCAAGGTGTGAAACTAACGCGAGGACTAAAAGCCTCAAATCCATGTTCATTTCTTTGAAAGATCGTAACAAGAGATACAACGGACCGGAAATCCCCGGAGGGAAATCTAGAAAACGCATAAAGATAGAGAACATGCAGCGACACCCTTAATTGCCCCAGCATCTAAGCATAATATTGTTTGACGACATCAGAGTTCACGGGTGAAGGTAGCTCTTCGCCATCCATGTTGGTAAGCACCAGGGCTCCTCCGGAAAAAGCCCTCTTCACAACAAAAGGCCCTTCGTAGTTCGGGGCCCATTTCCCTCGATGGTCCTTGACAGCATAGGACATTTTCTTTAGCACAAGGTCTCCCTCATGGAACTTGCGTAAGCGTACTTTCTTGTCGAATGCACTCTTCATTCTCTGCTGGTATAAGCGCCCATGACTCATGGCTGTTAAGCGCTTACCCTCAATGAGGTTGAGCTGATCGTAGCGTGTTTGAGCCCACTCTGATTCCTTTAATCCGGATTCTGCCAAGATCCTTAATGACGGGACTTCTACCTCAAACGGTAACACAGCCTCCATCCCATATACCAATGAGAACGGCGTTGCCCCAGTTGACGTTCGTACTGAAGTCCGGTAACCGTGTAACGCGAATGGGAGCATCTCGTGCCAATCCTTGTATGACACGGTCATCTTTTGGATAATCTTTTTGATATTCTTATTGGCCGCTTCCACTGCTCCATTCATCTTTGGCCGGTAGGGCGTGGAATTGTGATGCTGGATTTTAAACTCCTCGCACATTTCTGCCATCATCTTATTATTCAGGTTGGTGCCGTTGTCCGTGATAATCTTCCTTGGCAAACCATATCGGCAAATGATCTCTTTCTTAATGAACCTGACCACCACATTCCTCGTGACATTGGTATATGAAGCCGCCTCGACCCACTTGGTGAAATAATCTATCGCTACGAGGATGAAGCGATGACCATTCGAGGCCTTGGGCTCAATGGCCCCGATGACATCTATTCCCCACATGGAGAAAGGCCAAGGGGCGGACATGACATTCAGAGGATGTGGTGGGGCATTGACATTATCTGCGAACGCTTGACATTTGTGGCACTTCCTCACATGGACACAACAATCACTTTCCATGGTAAGCCAGTAATAACCTGCTCTTAAGATCTTCCTGGCCATAGCATGCCCGTTGGCGTGTGTTCCAAACGAGCCCTCATGGACTTCCTCGATCATGTGATTTGCCTCCTTGGCATCCACACATCGCAGGAGTGTCATGTCGTGATTTCTCTTATACAGTGTGCCTCCGCTCATGAAGAAACTGACTGCCAACCTCCTCAATGTCCTTTTATCGTTGTCGGCAATCTCTGGCGGGTATTCTTTGCTTTCGACATATCGCTTGATGTCGTAATACCAGGGCTTTCCGTCTCGTTCCTCTTCCACTTGGCAACAATGTGCGGGTTTGCCACGACACTGAAATTCAATGTAGGGTAGGTCCCCGTGCGGTGTTAGCTGGAACATAGATGCCAATGTAGCAAGTGCATCCGCCATTTGATTTTCCTCGCGGGGAACATGATGGAAGGAGATCTCATCGAAGGTCTTAGCCAATTCCTTGATATAGGCTTTGTAGGGTATCAGCTTGGGATCTCTAGTTTCCCATTCCCCTCTCAGCTGATGGATTACCAATGCCGAGTCGCCGTACACCTTGAGTAGTTTGACATTGGAGTCAATTGCTGCCTGGACGGCTAGGGCACATGCCTCATATTCGGCCATGTTGTTGGTGCAGTCGAATCCTAGCCTGGCTGTGAAAGGTACACATTGATTGTCCGGAGAGATCAACACTGCCCCGACGCCATGACCTAGAATGTTTGACGCTCCGTCAAACCATACAGTCCATTTGTCCCGATCTTCGTCCAACTTTTCCTCGAACAAGGCCATGATGTCCTCATCCGGGAATTCCGGATGCATGGGCTGGTAGTCGTTAAGAGGCTGTTGAGCCAAATAATCCGCCAAAGCGCTTCCTTTTATCGCCTTTTGGGTGACGTAGACTATATCAAACTCAGATAGCAAGACTTGCCACCGGGCGATTCGTCCTGTGAGAGCTGGCTTTTCAAAGATGTACTTAACCGGGTCCATTTTGGATATCAACCAGGTAGTATGACTCAGCATATACTGCCTTAGGCGATGGGATGCCCATACTAAAGCACAACACGTTCTTTCGAGCAAGGAGTAATTCATCTCACAGGTCGTGAACTTCTTGCTTAGGTAGTAAACAGCGCGCTCTTTCTTCCCGGATTCGTCATGTTGCCCCAGCATACACCCCATTGACTCGTCCAAGATTGTCATGTACAAAATGAGAGGCCTTCCAGGTACTGGTGGCATAAGCACGGGAGGATTCATTAGGCACTTTTTGATCCTTCCAAAAGCCTCTTGGCAATCCTCATTCCACCGATCAGTTTGGTTTTTGCGCAAGAGTTTAAACAACGGCTCACAAATGGCTGTGAGCTGCGATATGAATCTGGCAATATAATTCAAGCGCCCCAGGAAACCTCGGACTTGCCTCTCTGTACGGGGTTCCGGCATCTCAAGGATAGCCTTCACTTTTTCGGGGTCTACCTCTATCCCTTTCTGGCTTACAACGAAACCAAGCAATTTCCCTGATTTGACCCCAAAGGTACACTTAGCGGGGTTCAACCTTAATCGATATTTCTTAAGCCTTTCGAACAACTTCCGCAGGTTGACAAGGTGTTCTTCCTCAGAGTTAGATTTAGCGATTATGTCGTCCACGTAGACCTCGATCTCTTGATGCATCATATCATGGAACAAAGCTACCATGGCCCGTTGATAAGTTGCCCCGGCGTTCTTGAGTCCAAAGGACATCACCTTGTAACAGAACGTTCCCCACAGGGTGACGAAGGTAGTCTTTTCCATATCCTCGGGCGCCATCTTTATCTGATTGTAACCAGAGAAACCATCCATGAAGGAAAATAAAGCGAAATTGGTCGTGTTATCTACGAGGATATCGATGTGTGGTAGCGGAAAATTGTCCTTGGGACTGGCCCGATTCAGGTCCCGGTAATCTACACACATTCGTACTTTCCCACCCTTTTTAGGAACTGGTACGATGTTGGCAACCCATTCTGGATACCGAGCGACGGCCAGAAATCCAGCGTCAAACTGCTTCTTCACTTCTTCTTTTATCTTCAAGGACGTTTCGGGTTTCATCCTCCTCAATTTCTGTTTTACTGGGGAACACCCGGGATTCAGAGGCAATCGGTGCTGCACAATGTCAGAACTCAAACCGGGCATATCTTGGTATGACCAAGCAAAGATGTCTTGGTAGTCTTTTAGCAGGGTTATTAATTCTTCACGGATAGGTGCGGTAATGCCTGCACCTATCTTTACTTCCCTCTTTCCACTGCCAATTCCCAAGTCTACTAGCTCTGTTTCTTCTTGATGAGGCCCCATTTCTTGATCCTCATGGGCAACCATCCTTTCTAGTTCCGAAGGAAGTCCCACCCCCTCATCTCCTTCATCTTCCGTTTGGTTCATTTCTTGCTCGAAATTGATAGACGGGTCCCAGGTATTAGTACCTTCGGGGGACTCGTCATCGGATCTGCCGTTTCAGAAAAGAAGTAAACATGCAAATGAATGAGAATGGGTAGAGACCAGGAACAGATGAAGAAAGATCTTTGTATTATAAATTCAAAGACAAAAGACACAAAGCCTTAACAAAATGAAAACTCTAAAGCCTAGGCCCAACTATAGAGCTTTTAAAACCGTAAAGGTTTACATTATGCTTGTTGTGTAAATGCCGGGGCGTTCCTCCACCCGCCAATTTCCCAGCTGGAAATCAGGAGGGCATGGTCGGACCAAATCCAGAGTTCTTGGAACATCATCTTCACATATCGCGACCACTTGACCTTCGTCTCCCAGACCCGCACTTATAAAGCTTCTACTTATGTGGCAGGGCGGGCTTCCTTCACTTTCTTGTCTCCAACGCGAGCCTCTGACCACTGTCCTT
>NW_021144653.1:0-42617 GCF_004193775.1 Glycine soja | reverse complement strand
TTTCAAGTCTTTACTATCTTAGTTTTTAAATATTTTTGGAGGCTTTAGGGATAGGTTGGTTGGTTGAGTAGATGTTGAAGGTAGTGACGTCTGACCATATGGGAGAACTCATTTTCTTGAAGCCAGTTTTGTTTTGATTTATTAATAAGTAAGTTTAGTTAATTTTCATGCTCATTAATTCCTCTTTCATGTGTTATTATTATGCAATAACATTTTCATTGAGAGCGATGATCCCCATATGTTACTTAGAAAGCAAAGATTTGTAACTCGTGCTCAAAATGACGCCTTAAATTACGCACGATTGTCTGAAGGCCAACTAAGTATTAAACTTTCATACATTATTATTATAAAAAAAACACTGTTCTTGAGAAAAGTGCTGCCAATATGGTTCTTAGAAAAGAGGGATTAGTAACTTAGGCATGAAACGACACTAACAATAATAACACAGTTTTAGTATAAGGTTATGTCAGTTTTTAATAGTGTTACTTTATTACTAAGAAAATGTTGTCTTTGAGAGTGGTAGTGCCCACACATTACTTAGAAACCAAGTATCTATAAATCGTGCATGGAACCACACTAGAAATAACACAGCGTTGGCATCAGTTTTAGCTATTGTTGTTCTTTTTTAACGGAGGTCAAATGGCAGATACACAAAAAATAATAAATTTAAATGTCTTTCATTTAATAATTATTTAGTTTTTATAAAAAATCTTTCAAATCAAATATTTAATGATGAAAAAAGTGAATACCTCTTATATTTTAGAATATTAAATTTTAAAAAATTATTTACCAAAATTTCTATTAATGTAACCTTAAAAACATTATGAATGAACATTTTGTAGAAGACACGTGTGTAATATTAAAAAGGTAAAAATACTAATTATTCAGTTATTTATATTCTTTTAGGGGAAGTTTGATATTAAAATGGTAAACTATGATTTTTGTGTTTGGTATGCAATTAATAAAAAATATTATTAGGAATTTTGGATAATCAATTTTTGCTCACTTTTCCACAAAAAATATTTCCAAATAGGGGGCAGACACTCAACTTTCCAAGGTGGAGAGAAAGTTTTAGTTACATATTTTGCATGAATCTTTAATTCTCAGGAAACTTATTAGGACTAATTGAACATTTTGCACATTACTCAACATTTTGCGCATTACTCAGAATCATGACACCTAGGAATTCATTTTTGTAGGAATTATATTTTCCAGGAATGAAAAAACTTGTCTGCTAACAATCTCCCCCTTAAGGAAAACTAAAATGTTAAATACGGGAAAAAGAATATATTTAAATGTGTTTCATTTAATAATTATTTAATTTTTAGAAAAAATGTTTCAAATAAAATATTTAATGATGAAAATCGTAAATACCTTTTATATCTTAATATATTAAATTTAATCATTTTTATTTTCCAAAATGCCTATTAATGTATCAAGAAAAAACAATACAAATGAACTTGTTTGAAGAAGACATATTTCAAATCTTAAAAATAATAGAAAAATACTAAATACATTCAAGTTAATAATTTTTTTAAAATTAATTAAAATTTATTGGCATTTCAAAATAATGTGAATGTCGTTCCTTATTTGTTAAACCATATACATAATTTTATAGTTTTTAATTAAATTTTACCAACAAAAATATGTTTAGTACAACTATATAAGAAAATGTGTTCATACTCCATATCAAATTAATGTTAAATATTATTATGAATAAATGTTGTCATTGGGAGTGGTGGCCCTTATGCGCTACTCTTATTATTATGAAAAAAGTTTTGTCATTGAGAGTGGTGGTCCCCACATTATGCTTAAAAAGCAGAGATTAGTAACTCATGTATGAAAGGACACCAGAAATGACAAAGTGCAAGTTGTTAGGAGAGGTGATGATCCCCTCACGGTACTTAGAAAAGAGGGATCAATAACATCTGCAGGAAAAGACATTATAAATTTTGGAGTAGGCATACTCACTTCCGAAGAGCCTTACACTTATTTAATGTCTTCATTCAATTTACTCTCTTCATTACTTTTCTTACCTCTTTTTCCTTTGATTCATCCAAGGCGAAGAAAACAACTAAGTGTGCCTCCAAACTTAGGTTTGTTTCTCTTTCCTCACTCCTTTGTTCTTCCACTTTCTTCATTTCCTTTAATTTAGATGTTTTATTTTGTTTTGTGTTTTTTTTTCTCTCATTCCATTTCATTGGAATCATATTGAAGGATAATTCAAACTTAAACTCTAAGATTATATATATTTATATGTGTATAAATATCACACACGGTATTTAAGTTTGCTTATTTCTTTTATGAACCATACATAGTTCTTTTGCTTGAGTGCATATGGATTGAACTTTTTTTTTTATTGTTTGGACCCAAACATGATTTTGTAGAGATTGATTAATTTTAATTTAAGTAATACTATATGGAGTTGTTGTTTTCTTTGTTTTATATCATTGCATATTTCAATTTCTTTTCTTCCATTACAAAATGAAAGTTGAGAAGGGACATTTTTTAACATATTGTCAGTTAGCTTACCGTTAAACTCAATTGTACTTTCATAGGAAAAAACATAGACATTGGAAAAATTTTGAGCCTTTGGTTCAATGATCAAGCCGCTAATATCATGAAAGGAGTTTTTATGCTATCTTGAAGAATTGAGAAACCATTTTGTAAGCACAATGGTTTCCATACATGAAAGTGTGTAGAGAAGGTTCACATCAATATTTTGGACTTATCATTGGTTGAAAGTGTGAGGATTCCATACATAAAACTTACCACCATATTACATCTTGGAAACATGCAGTTCGACGTGCATTTGACTTTCAATTTTCAAAGACTATTTTTCAGCCTAGATGTCTTAGATGTGCAATGCAAGCCACACAAAAGTTACATGCTTGTATTTTTTTCCCAAATAGAAACTTTCATATAAAATATTATAGATGAATCTATATGGAGATTGTGCTTTACTATTTTTTGATTTTTCAAAATCCTTCATGCTAAATAAAAATGAGAGAATGGCTCAAGATCTATGAGTTATTGGAAAAAGCCAAATATACTATGATAAAAATCCTAAGGATGTAAACATGACTTCACTGATGTTGAAGAATGAATTTTTGCACAATAAACTAAAATGGAAAAAATGTACATGCATATAGAACCTCTACATACGAGTACATCTCCATGTTTATTTAGTGTGCAAAATTGGGTCTTTAGGCTCAATAAAGCCATGTTTAACATCCTTAGGATTTTTATCGTAGTACATTAGGCTTTTTCCAATGACTGATTGATCTTTAGCCATTCATTCATCCTATTCAACATAAAGGATTTTGAAAAATAAAAAAATAGATAAACACAATAATCTCCATATTGATTTGTGCATAATATTTTATAAGAAAATTTCTTTTTGAAAACAAAATATAACAAAAATATGATTTTTCTTTGGCAAAATTGTGTTGCACATATGAGACTTCTGGATTGAAAATTAGTTTTTTTTAAGCAAAAAGTCAAATGCACATGGCCACATGTATCCAAGATGTATATGGTGGTAATTTTTCCTTGTATGGAATCCTAATACTGGTAGCAAATGACAAGTCTACATTATTATGTGAACCCTCTCTATCATATCTTTAGGAAAGTTAATGTACTTACAAAATGGATTGTCAATTCTTGAAGAAAGCATAAAGACCACCTCTCTAATATTACCAACTTGATCATTGAGAACAAAGGCTCAAGATTCTTTGATGTACTCTAAGTTTTTTTTTGTTTTTTTTTTTGCTATGTAAACACAACTTAGATCAACTACAAAAGTTGACTAGTAATGTGTTAAAAAAAGACAAACTCTTATCAACCTTGCATTTTGTAATGGAAGAAAACAAATTAAAATATGCAATGATAAAGAAAAAGTTGCAGGCAATAATATAATAGAAGACAGGGGATCATCATCGTAATCGTGGTAAAGTAATGGTGTTTCTGCTCTTATTTCTTAGGATAGAAGCCCATCCATTATATCCAAATTAATTTTTTAGTTGTTATTGAAGTACTTTCTAATTATTGAAAAGTATGTATGGACACATATTTTTGCAATAGATCTACTTGGCATTTTTTGAAGTAATTTGATTATGTTACTACTTCCCTCTTAATGTTTTTTTGGTTTTCGTGAAAGTATGCATTGGGAAATAGAGGTCCCATAGAATTTTCACTTGGATTCTTTTTGGTGAAAATGTCCACACCATCAAAGCCCCATAATTCCTTTTTATATTATTTAAATTCTCGATATCTCTGTAGCTTTAAATTAAGGGCTAAATTTTCACTAGTTAGTATAATGCCACACAAGGAAATCTAAACTTTTGTTTACAATGGGCTTCTTCAATTTTATGTAATGAGATTGTTTGCATTCATTTTAATTGTTATGTTTTGTCTATTTTGAAGCTCTTTATTGGCAATTATAGGCCAAAACTTTTCATATGTCTTAGATAATGTGTTAGACTAAAAGCAAAATCTCGTCATCATCTCCATTTATTGCAAATATGAATGCTTGTAATGGACATTATGCTATATTAAAATAATTAAATGAGATGTATTCTATATATCATTTTTTAAATAACTAATATAAATATGTTCAGAAGAGATATTTTTATTTTAAATATAAGACTGTTTTTGGATCTATTTTTTGGGTCTTCAAATGTGTGATATTTAATTTAGCCATAGGAGTTATATATGGATTGATGTGCTCCAAATGGTGGAACCCAAACTCGCAGAGGTACCTGGGATTTACACGTTGCGCGGGTCCACATGCACTAGCATAACTAGAGTTCCTCAACCTTCCAACAATTAGGTATTCAAAAGATTTCAATGTTTTTAATTTGTATATCTATATAGAACAAAATGACCTTGTACGTTGTTGACCATGTTCTAGAATCATATTATATTTTATGTTAATGGAATCTATATACTATAATAAAAGAATGACCACTAAGCACACGTGGCATTTTCACAAATCTTTTGGCAATAAAATAATCATTCTTGGTTTGTGAACGCTCTTTAGCTCTACTTCTCTTTCCTTCCGCTCTTTCGTCCATTGTGGGGCTTTTTTTAAATTTCAAATTTGAAAAATCACAAATTACAGTTTCTTCGTCTGTTTGAGGTACCTACCTCTGCACCTCCATAGTTATGAGGTTACGTCACTGGGCAAGGAAGCTTCTGGATGTCTACATGCAACGCCAACCAAATATCATTTTTGTGTTTTCATTCCAACCTCAGTTGATTTTGTGTTTCCATTCCAACTGCATGTAGAGCAACCTGACCTTGTTTTTGCATTTCCATTTTTTGTTCTAGGAAGCTTCCTTCTTCCCCTCTTTGTTGATCCCACTTTGCCGTTGCGCCGCCATCGCCACATCACCGCCGCGTTGCCTTCTTTACCAAATCCCTCTCCTCTGTCCACACGCTGGAACCTCCTACTAATCCCAGAGAATGCACCATTCAGGACGCATAGATTGTTGGCGCAGCAAGTCCCGATTGCAAGGCCGAAGCTACACCAAGCATGTGCATTAACAAATATTGGGGAGGATTTGAAATTCATTTCCCATATTTTTTTTCTTTTCTGCGAATGATAGAGAAAACCATCTTTCTTTTATTTGTTTTTTGTCTGCAAGTTGCATTTTCTACTCTTTTTTTTACCAGATGAATTGCAAGCTATAAGTTTGGTGAAATGCCCTAATAAACTTTGAGTTTTATAATATTCAAAATCCCTGTGTGTTCCTTTTGTCATGACTCCTTTGTTATCTTAGTGCACCCACGGTTTTTTTATTAACAATGCTTTATTATTTTTCCTTACCATTTATTTTTTAAAATAATGTGTGGTCTGTGTTGTGTATGTGGTCAGATTGTTCTTCCCTAATTTTTTATATGGTTATATATGTTTTATAAATTTGAAATTTTTTCACAAAAAATGTATACATTTGTACCTTGGTTGGCTTTATAAAGCATGTTTTCTTTTAATGTTTTGTTGAGTTATGCATTACCATGTCTGTTTCTCCTTCTATTTCACACATAGATGCATGATACTAATGTTGAGATTCAAAATGACTTGATTTGAATGACTTATGCACTATTTTCTGTTAGATTATTTTTTTAGTTGTAGACTACATTAGAAGAGTAGTATACATTATATTTTCAATGCATAGATTGCATCAGTTGATTGGCGCACTATTAGAAAATAAGGTTTCAACATCGGTTATTTAAGACTTTCAACATCGGTTATTAATTGATGTTGAAAGTACCGATGTGGAAAGTAGTATCGTTCCCATCGGTTTTTCAAAATTGATATTAACTAATAAATACAACATCGATTATTTAAATAGGCGATGTTATATGATAAGAATTATGAAAAAAGAAAGTTATAAATCTATAAATCAACATCAGTTTTTTTAAAAACCGATGTTGTAAGTCACATTTAACATCGGTTATTTAAAAAACTGATGTTAAAAGTGACATTTGACATCGGTTTTTAAAAAATTGATGTTGTAAGTAACATTTCACATCGGTTTTTTGAAAAGCTGATGTTGTAAGTGACATTTGGGAGTTGTATGTTTGGTGAAATGCCCTAATAAACTTTGGGTTTTCTAATTTTGAAAATCATAATGTGTTCCTTTTGTTATGACACCCTTGCTATCTTAGTGTACCTACGGTTTTATTAACAGTGCTTTATTATTTTTCCTTACCACTCATTTTCTGAAATGTGTGGTCTATGTTGTTCATGTGGTGAGATTGTTCCACCATGTTTTTATATTTGGTTATATGTGTCTTATAATTTTGAAAAAATTCACGAAATATGAATACATTTTTACCTTGGTTGGATTTAGGAAGCATGTTTTCTTTTAATGTTTTGTTGTGTTATGCATTACGATGCCTGATTCTCCTTCTCTTTGACATGCATGATACTAATGGTGAGATTCAAAATGACTTGATTTGAATGGCTTAAGCAGTATTTTCTATTATATTATTTTAATTTTAGTTGTCCACTACATTAGAAGAGTAGTATAAATTATCTTTTCAATCAAATAGATTGTATCAGTTGATCAAAGTATAGTAAATATGGTGTGCACATGCATGTAAAAGCTTGGAGTTGCAATAGTGCTAAGGTTTCTGGTTTTAGTTACTCCATATTGTCGACAATTAACTTGGGGTTCTATCTTCATGATTTTTAAGTTTAATGTGCTAAGTTGTTTCAAGTTTGGTCTTTGGCAAGTGTGTACAAAGATATTCATGACCCGCTGATTAATAGGAAAGATTCAACACCTATAGGATATGAAGAGACTTTTGGTGTATTGCTAAATTGCTGATTTCTTAATATGATGCAAGGCTAACTCAGTGATGTCTACTCCAATATCAATGATATAGAGTCTTTGGAAATTGAAGGTTTTTGCTTTAAAAAATTCAAATATTGAAAGTTTTATTTCCTTAATATCTTGGTTCTATAAAGATTCCAATAAACAAGAAGAAAAGAGACACTTATCTTCAAATAATTGTATTGTCTCTTACATTGAAGAATTCAAATAAAAAGGTCGATTCTTTTTTGTTAGTTCCTATCACTTTATATATTTTTGGTTGTTCAGACCTCACTATGAAAACTGAAAGTTTCAATTCTTTAATATGTTAATTTTTAAATAGTTTAGGAGGCTTTACGGATAGGTTGGTTGGTTGAGTAGATGTTGAAGGTAGTTACGTCTGGCCTTGTAGGAGAGCTCATTTTCTTGAAGAAAATTTTGTTTTGATTAATGAATAACCAAGTTAATTGTCGACAATATGGAGTAACTAAAACCAGAAACCTTAGCACTATTGCATCTCCAAGCTTTTACATGCATGTGCACACCATATTTACTAAACTTAGATCAACTGATGCAATCTATTTGATTGAAAAGAAAATTTATACTACTCTTATAATGTAGTGTACAACTAAAAAAATAATATAATAGAAAATAGTGCTTAAGCCATTCAAGTCAAGTCATTTTGAATCTCATCATTAGTATGATACATCTATATGTGTCAAAGAGAAGGAGAAACATGCATGGTAATGCATAACACAACAAAACATTGTAAGAAAACATGCTTTCTAAACCCAACCAAGGTAAAAAAGTTTTCATATTTCATGAAATAGCATGGCTTCCTATGCCGGAACAATGATATTAATTTGGTGAGTAAGTCTTGAGAATGTCTAGTTAATTGTTTTTCTGAATTTGAAAATATTACTCGAAATACACAAATGGTCTCATGAATGGAATGGCTTCCTATGCTAAGAAATAAGAGTAGAAACACCACTACTTTACCACAATTACCATGATGACCTCCTTTCTTCTATTATAGTATTGAAGGTAACTTTTTCTTTACCATTGCAGATTTAAATTTGTTTTATTCCATTACAAAATGCAAGGTTGAGAAGAGTTTGTTTTTTTAGCACATAACTAGTTAGCCTTTGTAGTTGATCTAAGTTGTGTTTACATAGCAAAAACAAAAGCTTAGACTATATTGTAGAATCTTGAGCCTTTGTTCTCAATGATTAAGTTGGTCTTATCATAGAGGTGGTCTTTATGCTTTCTTCAAATATTGAGAATCCATTTTGTAAGTACAATGTTCTTCCTAAAGATATGATCGAGGCTTCACACCAATAATGTGGACTTATCATTTACTAAAAGTTTTAGGATTCCATACAAGGAAAAATTACCACCATATACATCTTGTGTAACACCCAATTTTTGCGTAATATAAATTAAAAAAAAAGATTCTATTTAAAAATAAATAGAGTTTTAGGAAAATAATGAGATTTTCGTAATTAAATAAATAAGAAAAAATAATTTTATTAATTAAAATAATGATTTTAAGGTAAATAAAATAATTATATGTTCTTATAAAATAAAATGAATATTTTATTTATTCATTTGATAGGGAGTAAAATATAGTTTATTTTTATAAAATAATAAAATAAAGAAAAATAGAGTAAATAATAGGTTGAGAGTATAATAGTTCTAAATAGAGATATACTAGGTCAGTTTTACATTTAACATATGTCTTTACGCACTATCATGCTCTCAAATTCCTTTTTCCTTCCCCCCTTTCAAAACCCTCTCTTTTTCCCAAACACTCAAACATGTCTTAGTAAAACTATGATTCCAAATTTGATAACCGTTTGATCATTGCGAAATTGGAACACCCAATTTGAAGCTTATTTATGCACATCCCCAAAATTGGGATTTGTGAAATAATATCTTTGGTAAGAGAAACTTCCCTCACATGTAGCTATCTTTTTCCTGCATATACCAAAATCTATCTTAGCAAAAATTTGATTCCGTACTTGTTAACCGTTGGACCGTCAAAACATTCGAACACCGTGTTCGGAATTCATTTGCGCATATCTCCACCGTTGGGATTAGTCAAAATTGTATGTGGAGAGAGAAACGCCCCTCGCATAGAGACAGAGAAATGGATGCTCCAATCCCTTCTGCTACTCTCTAATGCTTGAAAACCCTAGCAGAATTACCATAGCAAAAGTTTGAGGAAACTTAAGAAACAGCTAGAGATGCCACTACTGCTGTCGGACTATACACGGGAGTCCACTTAGATGTAAGGGATGAGTTAACGCAATTGGGTTTAGAATGAACATCTGTAGGGATCCTTAGAGGATCAAATTGGGATTTACAAGATTTACCCCATGTGGTGTTTCTTGTCATGTACTCCTAGGCGCTCGATGAGGTTTTTCACTGACATTGTACCATATTGCATATACAACTGAGTCTTAGTGTATCTGTTGCATAACGTATGTGTAATGATATCTGTGAGTTGTTCGTGAAGATGTTGTGTATGAGTGTGAGATGTTGTGTTCTGCTTGAGATGTGTTTTTTTGAACACATGATTAATTTGAAGATGATGAATATGATTTTGTGATTAAATCTTTGAGACAAGTGATGTTATGCAATGAATGGTAAAATGATGTGAATTGTGCTAAGTTCAGCCTGTTATACTTATATTGTGTGTGTGTGTGTATGTTTTAATTTATATTCACATTTTTAGGAATATGATAACTCACTCCCTGTGTGTTGCTTGTGTTTGGATCGTGTGATGATCTCAAACTTTGTGTTCGTGGGAGCAGATGGTTAGGTGGATGGCTTTAAAGAATCTCGTGCTAGAGAACACTAAGACACAATGCTCTAATAGGATGTGACATTGAGGCATAAGTTTTTATTTCAATTAGTGATGTTATTTTAGTATATTTTATTCCACTGCTTAACCTGAGTTCTTTTGTTAACTTTGACGGCTTTATTCTGAGCCGGATACGTTTTTAATAAGTTTTATTTGGTAATGGTGAAGCCGATGTGATCCTTTTACCCACGTGAATTTGTGTATGTGATTTAAATAAAATTGGTTCAATTAAATTCTTCATTTATATATGTTTTTCTTATTTATATGTATGTCGGGATAGAGGATGTCACATTTAGTGGTATCAAAGAAGGTTGAACCTCTATGTGATTACTTATGAACACTTTAGTTGAGCATGCTTGAATTATTATTTGTATTTTCTTCTACATGATTAAATGAGATTTCCACCTTCCCCTCAGCGGTCTTGGACTTCGGGAAGTACTTCTTCAGGAACTTCTCCACCATCTCTTCCCACGTCCACAGGCTATTCCCCTTGAATGAGTGAAGCCATCTTTTCGCTTCACTTGCCAAAGAGAAAGAAAATAGGTTGAGGTGAATGGCGTCACCTGGTACTACTGCTATCTTCATCGTGTTGCAAGTCTCAATGTATGTGGCCAGGTATGCGTATGTATGGATCTTCACTCGGGAGACCATGAAATAGATTCCCTTGAATTAGCTGGATGAGGGAATGTGGATATGAAATGTTGGTCACTTGTACATCTGGTCTGGCTATGCTGGTGAAGTACTGAGGTGTAGCAAAGCTAGAGTAGTACTCTAGCGTCATCCTCTGTGGGTGGTCTTCTGCCATGATGCTGGTGAAGTACTGAGGTGTAGCAATACTTAAATTATTATTATTATTATTATTTTTAAAAAAAGAATAAAATAAGAGTGAGTAAAGAAAAAATGATAACCGTTTTTTTTTTGAAAAAAAAAATTAAAAGATGAAAAATAAAGAATGATTGCTCTCAAATTGGGATTTGTAACAACCAAGTACGAAAACCAAAGTCCCCAGCAACAGCGCCAAAAACTTGTTAATAGATTGACAAGTGTTCTAATTTTATCACAAGTAGTAAAGATTGAAATAGAAGTTCAAGTGTTGAATCCACAGAGACTTTGGTTGTACTTAAGTGATGCAAATCCAATTATTAAGCAATGAGGAGAAATAAAAGAAGAAAGAGATACCGAATTGTAAGTTTGAAATTTAGACTAAGGCAAAGGAAAAGATAACAGGAAAAATAAATAACAATTTGAATGTGAAAAGATGGAATCAAAATGCAATAATGTTGGGGGCTAGCATGCCTTATTTGCCTAAGATGTATGATTTTAGATTTTTCTCTATCAATTTGTTGAATTTTTCCTACCCACATCTATTAAAATACTAGCCTCTGATGTCTCACGATGACAAACCTATCTTACCTATCTATCTCCTAGATGTCTTTGCAAAGATTCAATAGATAAAAAACATGAAGTTCTAATTCTAGATGTTTTCTTTGTTGCATGGGCATAATGCAATCACTCTATGTCTAGCAATGATTTTATTAAGATGTCCCTACCTTTGAGTTCTATTAAAAATTATACTCTTTCGAGCGACTAATCCCTAAAACTAATGCATATAAAACCATCCATGTATTTCTACTAAGGATTACCCTCTTCAAGCGCCAAACCCCTAAAGATGATGCAAGGATGAATGATACATGAAATAAAACAAGAAAAGATAATAAGAAAGAAAAACTTGTTTGTATTGATAGATATGAAGCATATAATACATTTGTCGGCATTTTAGGCCTGCCAGGCCCTAACTAAAGGGGGTTTAGCCTTTCATTGTCATGAGAGACTTTTACACTTTAGGGGGTTGATATGGATGGAAGAAGATGGATGGATAGAGGAAGAAAAGAGGATAATGGACATAGAAAGAGGGTTTCCCATGTTTTACATACTCAGACCTAGGATGTATTCATTAGAGAACTCTAAGTCTTCGGGCGAGGTGTTATCTCGGTGTATGGGTTATGGCCTTCCCTTCTACTTCCTACTCTTTTTATAGGCCTAGGATAGCTTAATTTTCACGCAACATCGCGCTTAGTGCGGGCTTTCGCGCTAAACGCGCCTTCAGGCTTCTTCACGCTAAGCCTGGGTTGTGGATTGAGCGAGACTACACACTAAGCCTGAACTTGCCCACTAAGTGAGAGTGCGCGCTGAGCCTGTCTTGCGTGCTAAGCGGGCTGTCTAATTCTTCCAATTTTTGTTCAAGGTTTTTACTTCCAATTTTTGCATCAATTTTCGTCTGTCTAAAGTACTTGAGATCTTTTTCTTTTAACTTCCGCTAATAAAAAACTGCAAATATATTAATTTCTTTATTATTTCATTAAACACAATAGTAAAGTAAAGAAGTTTCAATCATTCTTAGTCAAAATTGACTACAAATTAACACAAATTTCGCTGTTATCATAACACAATTCACATCATTTTACCATTCATTGCACAACATCACTTGTCCTAAGGATTTAATCACAAAATCACATTCCATACCTTCACATTAGTCATGTGTTCAAAACAAGTTACACGGGATAAAGAGTGCTACGCGTGAGGGAGAAGAGCTACGCGCGAGGGCAATGTCTCTCACCATAGACATTATTTCGCAAATCACAAAAAGTTTCGAAGTTG
The DNA here is from genome assembly GCF_004193775.1 of Glycine soja. Classification (NCBI taxonomy): domain Eukaryota; kingdom Viridiplantae; phylum Streptophyta; class Magnoliopsida; order Fabales; family Fabaceae; genus Glycine; species Glycine soja. The sequence continues at coordinate 29,771 of NW_021144653.1, read as the reverse complement.
TTGTTCAAATTTCACAATGATCCAACGGTAAATAAGTTTGGGATCGTAGTTTTACTGAGACATGTTTGAATGTATGCGTGAAAAAAAGAAAATTTTCGAAGAGGTTGAAGGGAAAGTGAACTTGAGCTAGAGGATGGCACAGCATAAAAACATATGGTAAATAAAAAAATAACCTAATATATCTCTATTTATAGCAATAATACTTTTATCCTATTATTTACTCTATTTTTCTTTATTTTGCTATTTTATAAAAAAAGAACTATATTTTACTCAATATCAAATGAATAAATAAAACAATAATTTTATTTTATAAGAACATGATTTAATTTATTTACCTTAAAATAATTTTTTTTATTAATAAAATTATTTTTTTATTTAATTACAAAAACATCATTATTTTCCTAAAACTCTATTTATTTTTAAATAAAATCCTTTTTAATTTATTTTACAAAAAATGTGTTGTTACACAAGATGTATATGGTGGTAATTTTTCCTTGTATGAAATCCTAATACTTTTGGAAAATGAGAAGTCCACGTTATTGATGTGAACACTCTCTATCATATCTTTAGGAGAGTTATTGTACTTACTTGTAAAAATTATCACCATATACATCTTGTGTAATGACATGACACAATAAATTTTAAAGTGCTAGAAGAAGGCAGACTCACTTCCAAAGAGCCTTACACTTATTTAATGTCTTTGTTTAATTTAATCTCTTCATTACTTTCTCACCTCATTCTCTTTTTATTCATTCATGGTGAAGAAAACAACTAACTGTGCCTCCAAACATAAGTTTGTTTCTCTTTCCTCACTCCTTCGTTCTTCCAGATAATTTAGATGTTTTCTTTTTGTTGTGTTTTTTTTTTCTCTCATTCCATTTCATTGGAATGATATTGAAGGATAACTCAAACTTAAACTCTAAGATTATATATAATATTTTGTATATAATCACAATTTGAAGCATAAAACTAAACGATTCTCTATTTCTTTACATTTATATGTAAAAATATCGCACACGATATTTAAGATTGCTTATTTCTTTTATGAACCATACATAGTTCCATTGCTTTAATGCATATGGATTGAACTTCTTTTTTATTTTCTACCGTTTGCACTGTAACATGATTTTGCAGAGATTGATTAAATTAAATTTAACTAAGACTACATGGAGTTGTTGTTTTCTTTGTTTTATATCATTGCATATTTCAATTTCTTTTCTTGCATTAAAAAATGGAAGGTTGAGAATGGATTTCTTTAACATATTGTTAGTTAGGTTGCAGTTAATCTCAGTTGTATTTTCATAGGAGAAAACATAGAGACAATGAAAAAATATTGAGTCTTTGGTTCAACGATCAAGCTGCTAAAATCATGAAAGGAGTCTTTGTGCTTTCTTCAAGAATTGACAAACCATTTTGTAAGTACGATGGTTTCACTACATGAAAGTGTGTAGCGAAGGTTTACATCAATATTGTGGACTTATCATTGGTTGAAAGTGTGAGGATTCCATAAATGAAAAATTTACCACCATATTACATTTTGGATGCATGTGGTTCGGTGTGCATTTGACTTGTAATTTTCAAAGATTATTTTTCTGCCTAGATGTCTTAGATGTGCAATGCAAGTCATACAAGAGTGACATGCTTGTATTTTTTTTTCCAAATAGAAACTTTCATATAAAATATTATGTATGAATCTATATGGAGATTGTGCTTAACTATTTTTTGATTTTTCAATAACTGAATAAAAACGTTTCATGCTAAAATAAAAGTGATAGAATGGTTCAAGATCTGAGTTATATGGAGATTGTGCTTAACTCACTTTTTATTTTTCATTTTTTTTTGCTATGTAAACACAACTTAGATCAACTACAAAAGCTAACTTGTAATGTGTTGAAAAAACAAACTCTTCTGAACCTTTCATTTTGTAATGGAAGAAAACAAATTAAAATATCCAATGATAAAGAAAAATTTGCAGCCAATAATATAATAGAAGACAGGAGATCATCATCATAATTGTGGTAAAGTAGTGGTGTTTCTACTCTTATTTCTTAGCATAGGAAGCCCATCCATTTATCAGACCATTGGTGTATTTCAAGTAATAATATTCTCAAATTCAAAAAAACAATTAAATAAACTTTCTGTAGACTTACTCACCAAATTATTAACATTGTGTCGTGTTAGATTTATTATACTACATAAAATTTTCATTATATACAAATTATAATTTTTTAATTGTCATTCAAGGACTTTCTAATTATTGAAGAGTATGTAAAGGCACATATTTTTGTAATAGATCTCTACTTGGAATTTTTTGAAGTAGTTTCATTATGTTACTACTTCACTCTTAATTTTCTTTAGTTTTCATGATGGTATGCATTGGGGGATGGAGGTCCCGTGCAATTTTCACTTGGATTCATTTTGGTGAAAATGTCCACACCATCAAAGCCCTATCATTCCTTTTTTAGTTATTTAAATTCTGGATCTCTATTTAGCTTTAAATTAAGGGCTAAATTTTCACTAGTTAGTATAATGTCACATAAGGAAATCCAAACTTTTGTTTGCAGTGTGTTTCTTCAATTTTTCTTTTCTGTGAATGAAAAAGAGAAAATCATCTTTCTTTTATTTTTTTTTTTGTCTGCAAGTTCCATTTTCTACTCACTATTTCTTTTGCCAGATTGGTTGCAAGTTGTATGTTTGGTGAAATGCCCTAAAAAACTTAGGGTTTTCTAATTTTCAAAATCACAATGTGTTCCTTTTGTCATGACACCCTTGTTATCTTAGTGCATGTACAGTTTTAATAATAATGCTTTATTATATTCCCTTGCCACTCATTTTCAGAAATAATGTGTGGAATGTGTTGTGCATGTGGTCAGATTGTTCCACCATGTTTTTATATATGTGTTATTATTTTGAAAAAGTTCACCAAATATGAATACATTTTTACCTTGGTTGGCTTTAGAAGGCATGTTTTCTTTTAATGTTTTGTTGTGCTATGCATTACGATGCCTGATTCTCTTCTCTTTGAGATACATGATAGTAATGATGAGATTCAAAATGACTTGATTTGATTGGCTTAAGCATTACTTTCTGTTATATTTTTTTTAGTTGTCGACTACGTTAGAAGAGTAATATAAATTATCTTTTCAATCAAATAGATTGCATCAGTTGATCGAAGTATAGTAAATATGGTGTGAACATGCATGTAAAAGCTTGAAGTTGCAATAGTGCTAAGGTTTCTGGTTTTAGTTACTCCATATTGTTGACAATTAACTTGAGTTCCTACCTTTGTGATCTTTTAGTTTAATGTGCTAAGTTGTTTCAAGTTTGGTCTTTGGCAAGTGTGTACAAAGTTAGTACCTATCACTTTCTATATTTTTTGTTGTTCAGACCTCACTATGAAGACTAAAAGTTTCAAGTCTTTAATATGTTAGTTTTTAAATATTTTTGGAGGTAGATGTTGAAGGTACTTACGTCTGGCCTTGTGGGAGAGCTCATTTTCTTGAAGGCTATGCCAGTTTTGAGTAAAAGGCTATGTCAGTTTTTAACGGTGTTACTTTATTGCTATGAAAAATGTTGTCTTTGAGAGCAGTGATACTTGCACAATACTTAGAAACAAAGTATCAATAAATCATGTATGGAACGACACTAGAAAAAATACAGTGTTGGCAAAAGACCAACTCAGTTTTAATTATTGTTGTTCTTTTAAAGGGAGGTGAAATGGCAGATACACAAAAAATAATAAAATTAAATGTCTTTCATTTAATAATTATTTATTTTTTAGAAAAATTCTTTCAAATTAAATATTTAATGATGAAAAAAGTGAATACCTCTCATATTTTAAAATATTAATTCAAAAGAATTATTTACCAAAATTTCTATAAGTGTATCCTTAGAAACATTAAGAATGAATATTTTGGAGAAGACATGTCCCTAATGTTAAAAAGGTAAAAAAATAGTTATTATTTAGTTATTTCTATTTTGTTAGGGGAAGTTAGATAAACGGAAAGTTTTTAGTTTCTCACGAATATTAAAATGGTAAACTATGATTTTCATGTTTGGTATGCAATTAATAAAAAAAATATTATCAGGAAAACTATGACTCCCGATAGCTCATTTTTCCAGAAAAACATTGCCAAAGAGGGGGCAGGCAATCAACTTTGCAGAGTGGAGGGAAAGTTTTAGTTACATATTTTGCATGAATCTTTAATTTTCAGGAAACTTATTAAGTTAATTGAACGTATTTACACTTTCCTAGGAAACATGTCTCCCAGGAATTATACACCCTTGGAATGAAAATAAATTACCCTATACCAAACTCCCGTTAAGGAAAACTAAAATGGTAAATACTGGAAAAACACTAAATTTAAATGTCTTTCATTTTATAATTATTTAATTTTTGGAAAAATTGTTTCACATAAAATATTTAATGATCAAAATCATAAATACCTTTTATATATTAATATAATAAATTTAATAATTTTTATTTTCAAAAATTCCTATTAAAGTAGCAAGAAAAAACATCACAAATGAACTTGTTTGAAGAAGACACATTTCAAATCTTATAAAAAATAGCAAAATACTAAATACATTCATGTTAATAAATTTTTTTAAATTAATTGAAATTTATTGGCATTTCAAAATAATGTTAATGTCATTCCTTATTTGTTAAACCATATACATACTTTTATATTTTTTTAATTAATTTTTACCAATAAAATTATGTTTAGTACAACTATGTAAGAAAATGTGTTCGTACTCCATATCAAATTAACGTCAAATGTTATTACGAAAAAATGTTGTCATTGGGAGTGGTGGCCCTCATGTGGTACTTTGAAAGGAGGGATAAGTAACTCATGCAATAAACGACATCAGATATTTAAAAGTCTTTCATTTAATAATTATTTAATTTTTAGAAAAATTCTTTCAAGTCAAATATTTAATGATGAAAGAAGTGAATACCTCTTATATTTTAAAATATTAAATTAAAAAGAATTATTTACCAAAATTTCTATTAGTGTATCCTTAGAAACGTTATGAATGAATATTTTTGAGAAGACACGTCCCTGATGTTAAAAATGTAAAAAAATACTAATTGTTTAGCTATTTCTATTTTTTTAGGGGAAGTTTGATAAATGGAAAGTTTTTAGTTTCTCGGGAATATAAAAATGGTAAACTATGATTTTCATGTTTGCACTACTGGAAAAAAGCCTTCTGCGACACTGGTTTTACGATGGTTGTACAAAAACCGATGTCGTAAGTAAAGTGGTGACATTTTTGTAAATAATTTTAACCTTTTAAAGGAAGTTTTCTCAAAAATGACTTTAAAAATGCTTTACGACATAGGTTTTTAAAAACCGTTTTAGAAAGCATGTGTTTTCCCACTCCCTCATGCTGACGTGACACATTTTAATTGGGCTAGCTTGGACAACCCTAAATCTCAGTTTTTCTTCTACCCTCGCTCATTCTTACATTCTCATTGCCGTCATAGAGAGAGAAAGGGATAGAGAAGTAATGTCACCAGAGTTGTAAGGCTCACTTCACTACTCCGTCGAGCATGCACTCCGTCCTAATGAGCTTTCCAAGATGCCAGCCATGGATGTGGCCAGTAATGGCAGAAACTTCAAGACCATCATAAAGAAGACGGAGAATGTTGTCATTGTCGAAGAACAGAGAGTAGAAACCCGAGGACCCAAAGGAATATGCATTTTCGCCATCAGCAAAGAAACCAGTAGAGAACATGCCATTTGAAATAACAAGTGATGAACCTTTGAAGTGGTTTTAGGCAAATAGGGTTTGGGCTTTAAAAGGTTTATTCTCCGCTCTCGTCTGAAACCTGAAACCCTTTGTTCATCGTCGGCAGAAGCATGTCATTGTCATCATCAAGCAATGCCTACAACATGCGATGGGTAGAAAAGTATCGTCCCATCAAGGTCGCCGACATTGTCGTCAACGAGGACGCCATCTCCAGGAAACTGTTCCAAACTAAACGCTTCCGATGATAGGTACATTTTTGTAATTTCTCGATTCAGTTTTCAATTCTGGACGATTTTCTGTTAATTTATCCTTTCAGTTTTGGTTATAGATGATTTGCTCCATGGTTGAACTCACTGTTCAACAGGTGGAGAAGTTGAGGGAAATGAGTCCACTTTATGAATTTGTCAAGGAAGGTATCAACATCAAGGACATTCAATGGGCACAGCACTGATTATTATCAAGCTCTCAGATTGCAATGCAAGTGATGGGAAGCAATTGTGATTGAACTCCAGACGTAGCTGCCACTCTTGCAATTGCGGATTCTTCAAACTTGTTGATTATTTAGTAATTTGTATCTTGAGGTTACATTACAATTAAAAATTTACCCTGGCAGAGCTATTTATTAATTATACACCGTTTGTTTCAATGATTGTTAGTTTTGCTTGTCAGCGATGTTTATGAAGAGGAAAAACATGCATTGGCAGTTTGGTACTGTATGGACTAACCAATGTTGGATTGTTTTATTATGGTTTCAGCTGAACCTGTCCCACAATTCTTCCTATTTTCCCCGTTCTTGTGCTGAAGGAATGGCGCTTTTAAGTTTTGCTCTATCTGTGTTCCTGATCAGGGAGAGGGGGAGCTGGCGCAAGTACCATATTTTTGTTTTTCTTTTTTGGCTTTTTGTACTATGCTATTGAACTCGTTCCGCTTTGAGGCACACGGCTCTTTTTCACGATGTCTAGTTTTGCTCTGGAAATTGCTTCTGGGATATCAAAGATGTTTGCTCAAAAGAAAGTCACGCTGAGCCCGGGGAGGCACAAGATAGTGATACTGGATGAAGCTGATAGGTGAGTTTTCATGGTAGTTTAATTTAATCCAGTTTACACTGTTAGTTGCATGTTCTTATACCAACATTAACGATTTGAACATGATGTGGCTGTGCATGCATATCAAAGATTCTAATTTGTGTTAGTGAGCAATAACCTACAGAATTAGTTGTTGTAAATTCTTAGATGGTGTACCTCACATCTTTATGTTGTTTAGTCTTTTTATATCAGCAAAGAAGCTGAATAAATTATATGTTAGGGAATGGAACCTGCAATTAAATATAGAAATTTGGTAATGATGCAAAAGATACTAATATTCCAGTTGAAGTATAGAGATATTACTATCTCACAAACAGGCCTGAGGTAACTCTATTTTAGACATTCTTTATCAATTCTATTTTACCTGTCTTGTCTCTTGTTGAACATCAATGGATATTCTATTCTCTCCCCATTTATTAAATCTTTGAATATGATTATGCAATGTAGGTATCAGATACGTTATTTATGTGGCCTGACTAGCGAGCTAAACTAAATGGCGTTAGTATAGCTAATGTTTTGATTATAACATGTAGTATGATTTAATGTGTTGAGTGTTTGTGATTATGAAGATATTGCATGATCACACTTGTTAAGTGATAATTGAAAGACAATAGGGTTCTCCAAGATTATAATTTGTACTGATCCCTTTTCATCTCTGACTGAGGCAAGACTACTCAAGTATTAAATTCTTAATTTAATATACAGACTTCATTAGCTTATTTCTTGGGCTATCTTTGTAATTTTCTCTATTTAGGAACCTGATTCGGTTGGCAATGCCAAAGCTCATGGAAGCTGATGTTCAGTTTGTAAGTGATTTTGTATATGTGTTCTATAAACACATGATGTGTCAATCACTAATTAAATCCCTGGCCTATCCAAAAAAAAAAAAAACTAATTAAATCCCTGAACATGGTGGTATCAAAATGTAGGCTGTGTTTACTGGTAGGGTATAAAATATATCTTGAGACATTGCAGAATATACCTGCTAAATAAATTTTAAGCAACTTGATACTTGCCATAAAAAAATCATGTGATTGATCATTCTTCAGATGTAAGCTCCTTGTATGAATAATTTCATTTGAGAGTAATTGAGGCCCCTTAAATTGTAATTGATGGATGTAAGTATAACTTCTGAGTTCTGAGGAGTGTGTTGTATATTTGTGACCCCCCTTAAATTGTCCACCAATTAAAGAAGTGTGAAATTCATGCAAAATCCGTTTCACCAACTCATGATTACTAGGAATCACCAACCTGCCCTTCCAATACAGCAGTTGATCCTGAATTGAATAGTGAGGATCAGGTGCTTTGTTCTGTAAGCATAGCTCCCTTAAGGCCTACAACTGAGAGTCAGCTTGTATTGCCTCTTTCAACAACTGAATTAACTTGAGTTTTGGTTCAGACCATGCCATGAAAAATGATCTAGACAAGGAATCTGCAACTAAATTCTCTTTGCCCGGTTTGTATTCAATAGAGAAGTCATATCCTAGCAATTTATGTAGCCATTTCTGTTGTTCTGGTGTTCGGATTGCTTACTCAGTGAGTGACTTGAGGCTTCTTTGGTTAGTTTTGATCACAAATCGGTGCCCAAGTAAATAATGTCTAAATTTTGCAATTGCTTCTATGATAGTATAGGACTCCCTTATATAAGCTGACTGTCTTTGCATCCTAGGTGTGAGCTTCTTAGAGAAAAAAGCTATTGGGTGTTGTTCCTGACTCAATACAGCCCTAATGCCTATACCAGAGGCATCAGTTTCCAATCTAAAGGCTTTAGAAAAATCAGGCAATGCCAGTACTGGCGCCTTGGTAATTGCAGCTTTCAAATTGTCAAAAGCCATGGAAGTGTGGTCATTCCAATGAAAGTTTTCCTTCTTCAACGGATTGGATAAAGTAGTTGGGATTGACACATAACCTTTGATAAATTTCCTGTAGTATCCAGTCCGACCATGGAAGCCTCTTAATTGCTTCAGATTTATAGGACATGGCCAATTCAGGACTGCTTGAACCTTTTCTTGATCCATTGTTACTCCCTTGCCTGATACTGTGTGGCCCAAGTAATCGATCTCTTGTAACCCAAATGAACATTTGGATAATTTGGCATACAACTTATGTTGTTGTAACACTTTCAGCACTGTTTCCAAATGTTGTAAATGAGCTGACCAATTTGGACTGTATATAAGTATGTCATAAAAAAAGACTAGTACAAATTTCCTTAAATAGCACTGAAATACCTCATTCATGAGAGACTAAAATGTAGCAGGGGCATTAGTGAGCCCAAATGGCATGGCAAACCATTCATAATGCCCTTGATGTGTCCTGAAAGCTGTTTTATGCCTGTCCTCCTCATTTACTAGTATATGGTGACAACCAGATATCTCAAATCAAGCTTTCAGAAATATACTGCCCCATGTAGTTCATCAATTAGTTCATCAACAGTGGGAATAGGAAAGCTATCTTTGATTGTGATGGCATTCAAGGCCCTGTAATCTGTGCAAAATATCCAAGTGCCATCCTTCTTCTTGACAAGAATGATTGGAGGTGAAAAAGGGCTTCTGCTAGGTGAAAAAGGGCTTCTTGAAAAAGGCCATCCCACTATCTAGTAGAATCTGCACTCCCAATCCATTTATTGATCCTTGAAACTTCATTGTTCCAAGACCTGATGAGCCTTTTAAAGCATTATAAGACAAATGATGATCTTGCATACTGGGGTCATCAGCTGTCTCAACCTCGTCTGGTGGATCTGGTTGTAATGCAGGTTCATCCTCTTCTTCCCACTGTAGAACAAAATATTGCTTATTAGGACAACGATGGCTAGGGGAAAACTTCTCATCACAAGTAATGCATAGGCCCCTTTCTCTTCTCAACTGCATTTCTGCCGATGTCATTTTCTTAACATTGATAGGTTTGGTGGGTGGTTGTGGGTAATAGTGGGGGTAAGCATGTGGATTTTAGGGATTGAGGGCTGTTTTGGTTTGTGTTTAGGTTTGAGTTTGTGTTTGAGGTTTGTGTTTTGGAAGAAAAACTTGAAGAAAAAGGTTTGGGTTTAGGTGTATATTTCTCTTCATAGAGTTTGGCCAACGAAATTGTTCTAAGGGGTGATGTAGGTGATTGTGCAATGGCATCCCTTCTGATATCAGGTTTTAATCCTCCCACAAAGCAATCCAATAAAGCTTTTTGTGTAATTCCTTGTACTCGATTAGTTAAAGCCGTGAACTGGACGTAATATGACTGAACTGAACAAATTTTAGTGAGTTTAAACAACTGAGATCTAGGACATTCATACGGTGATGGGCCAAATTCTGTCTCTAAGGCTCGCGTAAAAGCAATCCATGTTTTGAATGAATTTTCGTGAGTCATCATTTGGTACCAGGGCACAACCTCTTTATCCATGTGAATTGAAGCAATAATCAATTGTTGTTCACCCGGTGTTTTATGATAGTTAAAAAACAGTAACCGCCTCAAAAGGGAACAGAATGCTAAAAAGAAGGAAGATCCAGAGAGAGAATTCGATAATTCTTCCACCCCCACTCTGCTATAACTGCCTAATATAAATACTACTCCTTATGCCAATAGAAATCCTTCAATTTGGAATTTGGTATTTTGGGCCGGGCCCCTCTCCTTAATTCCCTTGCTTCTTCCATCACGTGCTCTTCACCCTCTTCCTTGGCCAATGTCCTTTCTGCCCTTCCTTTCATTGTTACAGAACCATACATAGTTCCTTTGCTTCAAAGCATATGAATCAAAATTCTTTTTTATTTTTTATTGTTTGCACCAAAACATTATTTTGCAGAGATTGATTGATTTTAATTTAATTAAGACTATATGGAGTTGTTGTTTTCCTTGATTTATATCATTGCATATTTTGATTTCTTTTCTTCCATTACAAAATGGAAGGTTGAGAAGGGATTATTTTAAAATATTGTCAGTTTGGTTGCAGTTAATCTCAGTCATAATATTTTCATAGGAAAAGACATAGAGACATGGGAAAAATTTTGAGCCTTTGGTTCAACGATTAAGCCACTAATATCATGAAAGGAGTCTTTATGCTTTCTTCAAAAATTGACAAACTATTTTGTAAGTATAATGGTTTCCATACATGAAAGTGTGTAGAGAATGTTCACATCAATAATGTGGACTTATCATTGGTTGAAAGTGTGAGGATTCCGTACATGAAAAAATTACCACCATATGACATCTCGGATGCATGTGGTTTGGTGCGCATTTGACTTTCAATTTTCAAAGACTATTTTTCAGCCTAGATGTCTTAGATGTGCAATGCAAGCCACACAAAAGTTACATGCTTGTATTTTTTTTTTCAAATAGAAACTTCCATATAAAATATTATGCATGAATCTATATGGAGATTGTGTTTAACTATTTTTTGATTTTTCAAAATCTTTCATGCTAAATAAAAATGAGAGAATCGCTCAAGATCTATGAGTTATTGGAAAAAGCCAAATATATTTTGATAAAAATCCTAAGGGTATAAACATAGCTTCGTTGATGTTGAAGAATGAATTTTTGCACAATAAATTAAAATGGAAATAATGTACATGCATATAGAACCTCTACATGTGGGTACATCTCCATGTTCATTTATTGTGCAAAATTGGTTCATTTGGCTTAGTAAAGTCATGTTTATCATTCTTAGGATTTTTATCATAGTACATTTGGCTTAGTAAAGCATAGGCCCCTTTCTCTTCTCAACTGCATTTCTACCGATGTCATTTTCTTAACATTGATAGGTTTGGTGGGTGGTTGTGGGTAATAGTGGGGGAAAGCTTGTGGATTTTAGGGATTGAGGGCTGTTTTGGTTTGTGTTTAGGTTTGAGTTTGTGTTTGAGGTTTGTGTTTTGGAAGAAAAACTCGAAGAAAAAAAAGGTTTGGGTTTAGGTGTATATTTCTCTTCATAGAGTTTGGCCAACGAAATTGTTCTGAGGAGTCATGTAGGTGATTGTGCAATGACATCCCTTCTGATATCAGGTTTTAATCCTCCCACAAAGCAATCCAATAGAGCTTCTTGTGTAATTCCTTGTACTCGATTAGCTAAAGCCGTGAACTGCACGTAATATGACTGAACTGAACCAATTTGAGCGAGTTTAAAAAACTGAGATCTAGGACATTCATACGGTGATGGGCCAAATTCTGTCTCTAAGGCTCGCGTAAAAGCAATCCATGTTTTGAATGAATTTTCACGAGTCATCATTTGGTACCAGGGCACAACCTCTTTATCCAAGTGGATTGAAGCAATAATCAATTGTTGCTCACCCGGTGTTTTATGATAGTTAAAAAATTGTTCAGCCTTGAATATCCATTGTAAAACATCTGATCCATCAAATCTGGGAAAATCAATCTTAACATTCCTAACCTGAAAAGGGTGATTGTTCATAGCCAGTGATATACTCCCAGGATCTCAAGTTTTATCCTTGAGTGTCATCTCCAGTGTTGTTTCTAAGGTCTCAAACCGAGCAGCATATTCTTTATTGCGGTTTTCCATCATCTCCAGGATCCTTTTGACATCCCCTGTAAGCTCCTTCATGCGTGTGTTGTCCGCCATGAAGCAATGAAAGCACCAATGTAATGGAGGCAAATTAATGAAGGCAAGAATGGAAAGAATTTAGTAGCAGAGCAAAACAAATGCAAGAGATAGTTAGGAATTATCCTCCATTAACATAAGAAACCACGTATTACAGCCACCAAAAGAAAAAAAACAATAACCGCCCCAAAAGGGAACAAAATGCTAAAAAGAAGGAAGATCCAGAGAGAGAATTTGATAATTCTTCCACCCCCACTCTACTATAACTGCCTAATATAAATACATAGTTCCTTTGCTTCAAAGCATATGAATCAAACTTCTTTTTTTATTTTTTATTGTTTGCACCAAAACATTATTTTGTAGAGATTGATTGATTTTAATTTAATTAAGACTATATGGAGTTGTTGTTTTCCTTGATTTATATCATTGCATAATTTTGATTTCTTTTTTTCCATTACAAAATGGAAGGTTGAGAAGGGATTATTTTAAAACATTGTCAGTTAGGTTGCAGTTAATCTCAATTATATTATTTTCATAGGAAAAGACATAGAGACATGGGAAAAATTTTGAGGCTTTGGTTCAACGATTAAGCCGCTAATATCATGAAAGGAGTCTTTATGCTTTCTTCAAAAATTGACAAACTATTTTGTAAGTACAATGGTTTCCATACATGAAAGTGTGTAGAGAATGTTCACATCAATAATGTGGACTTACCATTGGTTGAAAGTGTGAGGATTCCATACATGAAAAAATTACCACCATATTGCATCTCGGATGCATGTGGTTTGATGCGCATTTGACTTTCAATTTTCAAAGACTATTTTTCAGCCTAGATGTCTTAGATGTGCAATGCAAGCCACACAAAAGTTACATGCTTGTATTTTTTTTTTTCAAATAGAAACTTCCATATAAAATATTATGCATGAATCTATATGAAGATTGTGTTTAACTATTTTTTGATTTTTCAAAATCTTTCATGCTAAATAAAAATGAGAGAATCGCTCAAGATCTATGAGTTATTGGAAAAAGCCAAATATACTTTGATAAAAATCCTAAGGGTATAAACATAGCTTCGCTGATGTTGAAGAATGAATTTTTGCACAATAAATTAAAATGGAAATAATGTACATGCATATAGAACCTCTACATGTGGGTACATCTCCATGTTCATTTATTGTGCAAAATTGGTTCATTTGGCTTAGTAAAGTCATGTTTATCATTCTTAGGATTTTTGTCATAGTACATCTGGCTTTTTCCAATGACTGGTTGATCTTTAGCCATTCATTCATTCTATTCAACATAAAGGATTTTAAAAAATAAAAAAATAGATAAACACAATAATATCCATATTTATTTATTCATAATAGTTTATAAGAAAGTTTCTTTTAGTAAACTAATATAATAAAAATATTGTTTTTCAGTGGGAAAATTGTATTGCACATATGAGACTTCTGGATAGAAAATGAGTTTTTTTTTTTAAAGCAAAAGTCAAATGCACATGGCCACATGTATCCAAGATGTATATGGTTGAATGGAATCCTAAAACTTTTAGAATATGATAAGTCCACATTATTGATGTGAACCCTCTCTATCATATCTTTTGGAAGGTTATTCTACTTACAAAATCGATTGTCAATTCTTGAAGAAAGTATAAAGACCAACTTTATAATTGAGAACAAAGGCTCAAGATTCTTCAATGTACTCTAAGATTTTTTTGCTAAGTAAACAAAAATTAGATTAACTACAAAAGCTAACTAGTAATGTGTTAAAGAAAAAAAAACCTCTTCTCAACCTTGCATTTTGTAATGGAAGAAAACAAATCAAAATATGCAATGATAAAGAAAAAGTTGCAGACAATAATATAAAAGAAGACAGGAGATCATCAATGTAATTGTGGTTAAGTTCTGGTGTTTTTGCTCTTATTTCTTAGCATACAAAGCCCATCCATTATATTCAAAATAAATTTTTTAATTGTTATTCAAGAACTTTCTAATTATTGAAAAGTATGTATGGACACATATTTTTGCAACAGATCTACTTGGCATTTTTTGAAGTAGTTTCATTATGTTAATACTTCACTCTTAATTTTCTTTAGTTTTCATGAACGTATGCATCGTGGAATGGAGGTCCCATGGAATTTTCACTTGGATTCTTTTTGGTGAAAATGACAACACCATTAAAGCCGCATAATTCCATTTTCAATTATTTACATTCTGCATCTCTATTAACTTTAAATTAACTGCTAAAGTTTCACTAGTTAGTATAATGTCACATAAGGAAATCTAAACATTTGTTTGCAGTGTGTTTCCTCAATTTTTCTTTTCTGCGAATGATAAAGAGAAAATCATCTTTCTTTTATTTGTTTTTTGTCTGCAAGTTCCATTTTCTACTCACTATTTCTTTTGCCAGATCGGTTGCGAGTTGTATGTTTGGTGAAATGCCCTAATAAACTTTGGGTTTTCTAATTTTGAAAATCATAATGTGTTCCTTTTGTTATGACACCCTTGCTATCTTAGTGTACCTACGGTTTTATTAACAGTGCTTTATTATTTTTCCTTACCACTCATTTTCTGAAATGTGTGGTCTATGTTGTTCATGTGGTGAGATTGTTCCACCATGTTTTTATATATGGTTATATGTGTCTTATAATTTTGAAAAAATTCACGAAATATGAATACATTTTTACCTTGGTTGGCTTTAGGAAGCATGTTTTCTTTTAATGTTTTGTTGTGTTATGCATTACGATGCCTGATTCTCCTTCTCTTTGACATGCATGATACTAATGGTGAGATTCAAAATGACTTGATTTGAATGGCTTAAGCAGTATTTTCTATTATATTATTTTAATTTTAGTTGTCCACTACATTAGAAGAGTAGTATAAATTATCTTTTCAATCAAATAGATTGTATCAGTTGATCAAAGTATAGTAAATATGGTGTGCACATGCATGTAAAAGCTTGGAGTTGCAATAGTGCTAAGGTTTCTGGTTTTAGTTACTCCATATTGTCGACAATTAACTTGGGGTTCTATCTTCATGATTTTTAAGTTTAATGTGCTAAGTTGTTTCAAGTTTGGTCTTTGGCAAGTGTGTACAAAGATATTCATGACCCGCTGATTAATAGGAAAGATTCAACACCTATTGGATATGAAGAGACTTTTGGTGTATTGCTAAATTGCTGATTTCTTAATATGATGCAAGGCTAACTCAGTGATGTCTACTCCAATATCAATGATATAGAGTCTTTGGAAATTGAAGGTTCTTGCTTTAAAAAATTCAAATATTGAAAGTTTTATTTCCTTAATATCTTGGTTCTATAAAGATTCCAATAAACAAGAAGAAAAGAGACACTACAATTATTTCAAGATAAGTGTCTCTTTTCTTCTTGTTTAATAGAATCTTCACTGAACCAAGATATTAATGAAATAAAATTTCAATATTTGAATTTTTTATAACCAAAAACCTTCTATTTTTGAGGATTCTATATCATTGATATTGGAGTAGATATCATCGAGTTAGCCTTGCATCAGATTCAGAAATCAGTAGTTTAGCAATACACCAAAATTAAAGTCTCTTCATATCCTATAGGTGTTGAATCATTCCTATTAATCAACATGCATATCTTTTAACACATTTGCCAAAGACCAAACTTGAAACAGGTTGGCACATTAAACTTAAATATCATAAAGACAGGACCCCAAGTTAATTGTCGACAATATGGAGTAACTAAAACCAGAAACCTTAGCACTATTGCATCTCCAAGCTTTTACATGCATGTGCACACCATATTTACTAAACTTAGATCAACTGATGCAATCTATTTGATTGAAAAGAAAATTTATACTACTCTTATAATGTAGTGTACAACTAAAAAAATAATATAATAGAAAATAGTGCTTAAGCCATTCAAGTCAAGTCATTTTGAATCTCATCATTAGTATGATACATCTATATGTGTCAAAGAGATGGAGAAACATGCATGGTAATGCATAACACAACAAAACATTGTAAGAAAACATGCTTTCTAAACCCAACCAAGGTAAAAAAGTTTTCATATTTCATGAAATAGCATGGCTTCCTATGGCGGAACAATGATATTAATTTGGTGAGTAACTCTTGAGAATGTCTAGTTAATTGTTTTTCTGAATTTGAAAATATTACTCGAAATACACAAATGGTCTCATGAATGGAATGGCTTCCTATGCTAAGAAATAAGAGTAGAAACACCACTACTTTACCACAATTACCATGATGACCTCCTTTCTTCTATTATAGTATTGAAGGTAACTTTTTCTTTACCATTGCAGATTTTAATTTGTTTTATTCCATTACAAAATGCAAGGTTGAGAAGAGTTTGTTTTTTTAGCACATAACTAGTTAGCCTTTGTAGTTGATCTAAGTTGTGTTTACATAGCAAAAACAAAAGCTTAGACTATATTGTAGAATCTTGAGCCTTTGTTCTCAATGATTAAGTTGGTCTTATCATAGAGGTGGTCTTTATGCTTTCTTCAAATATTGAGAATCCATTTTGTAAGTACAATGTTCTTCCTAAAGATATGATCGAGGCTTCACACCAATAATGTGGACTTATCATTTACTAAAAGTTTTAGGATTCCATACAAGGAAAAATTACCACCATATACATCTTGTGTAACACCCAATTTTTGCGTAATATAAATTAAAAAAGATTCTATTTAAAAATAAATAGAGTTTTAGGAAAATAATGAGATTTTCGTAATTAAATAAATAAGAAAAAATAATTTTATTAATTAAAATAATGATTTTAAGGTAAATAAAATAATTATATGTTCTTATAAAATAAAATGAATATTTTATTTATTCATTTGATAGGGAGTAAAATATAGTTTATTTTTATAAAATAATAAAATAAAGAAAAATAGAATAAATAATAGGTTAAGAGTATAATAGTTCTAAATAGAGATATACTAGGTCAGTTTTACATTTAACATATGTCTTTACGCACTATCATGCTCTCAAATTCCTTTTTCCTTCCCCCCTTTCAAAACCCTCTCTTTTTCCCAAACACTCAAACATGTCTTAGTAAAACTATGATTCCAAATTTGATAACCGTTTGATCATTGCGAAATTGGAACACCCAATTTGAAGCTTATTTATGCACATCCCCAAAATTGGGATTTGTGAAATAATATCTTTGGTAAGAGAAACTTCCCTCACATGTATAGGTTGATAGTACGCCTAGAGTGGCACTAAAATAGCCATTTCATTTGCATGTATAGGTTGATAGTACTTGACCAAGAAAGGCCTAACAAAATGAGTATCTTTTCTTTTTCGCCACTGATAGCGTTAGTCTTTGTTTCTTTAAAAATGTTTATTTCTTGGATCATAGGGGTGCCACGAGCGCGAATTTAAGGAAATAACCAAAAGTAAGGACATGCCCATGCATTTGCATTTTTTTATCTTGTAGGACCTACAGTAATGTTGCATGGCGCACACAATCCAGGGCATGAAGAGAGGTAAGTATCCCTATTTTTGAACTAAAAATAAAAAAAAAGGGAGTTAGCTCGCCTGGGCGAGCATGCCCTGCACGAGTTAGATAAAGAGAGGGGTTGGGGTGAGTTTTCTTCACCCAAACCCCCCCTCACTCAAAGGACCCCATTTGTTCACGGAAACAGCAAGAGAGGTAGCCCCCCAAGCTTCCATTGCAGGGTTTTTGCTTCCCCGTTTGCATTTTGATTCGCTCCCTACAGGTAAGTGCACTTCCGCTTTATTCTTTGGCTCTCCATTGATGTATTTTAGTGCCTTAGTTGTTCAATTTTTGCCAATTTCATGAGACGACGTATGCTTGGATTCACGCTTGTTTGTTTGAATTGGAGGGTTGTAGGGGATGGCCTTAGGCCTAGGTTGTGTTCTGAAATAATGGGGCAAACCACATTGCCCCTATTCCCTTGTTATTGGCACCCAAAAGTGCACCCACCAAGTGCTCGGTGAAATTCCTCAATGAAATTTGGGCATGTTTTTGTGAACTTTGGATTGTGGGGCTGATTTGTGTTTATATGGACAACATGTAGAGGTTAGAATAAGTGCCCAAATTAAGGACTTAGACCTAGGGATCCAAGCCTTTGGTTTTGAGTGCAAGAAAGCATAAAAATGAAGGCATTGTGATAGGGATTTCCCTTTAGGCCAGCAGCTGATTTTTTGGGGCTGCACCATGATGTTTGCCTAGTTGTTTGAGAATGTTGTTCATCATGCACATATAGATGTAGAATAGGTGGCAAAATACCTCACGAGATATATGTATGTTGCATGTGGATAGCAAAAAGATACCTCACCAAAAACCTTGTTGAATTGAAATGTAATTTGAGTAGTAAGATACTTGAATACGCATGAAATGTAATTTCTTTTGTAGCAAAGATTCTTTGAATATGCATGTGTACAAATTTAGCAAAGACATGTGTGTATATGATCTTGGGTAGCAGGAATACTTCAAGTATGCATGTGTATAAGTTTAGCAAAGAAATGCATGTATGTAATTTGGGTAGCAAAATGCTTTGAATATGCATGAGTATAGTTTTTAGGTAACTGAGCATCTCGCGTGCATGTATGATCATAAAAGTAAGTATGTGAGTTTGCCCTAAATTGATGTTTGTGTTGGAAGCAGTTGTATGCCATTTTTAATTGGTCAACCTTTAAATTGACACTTCCTTGTAAATTGACTTTCCAAACGTTGTCTTCACAGGAAATGGCTCCGAAAAAGCTTTCCACGAAGAGGTCTAGGAGAGACGCCATGACGGAAGGGTCCAGTGCCGCCCCGAGTTTGATAGCCACCGTTTCCGGAGCGCCAAGCACCAGCAGTGCTTCGAGGCCATCAAAGGATGGTCGTTCCATAGAGAGAGGCGCGTCCAACTTTGGGAGGATGAGTATACAGATTTTCAGGAGGAGATAGTTTGCAGGCATTGGACGTCACTGGTGACTCCCATGGCTAAGTTTGACCCTGGGGTAGTCCTGGAGTTTTATGCTAATGCTTGACCCACAGAGGAGGGAGTGTGAGACATGCGTTCATGGGTGAGGGGTCAGTGGATTCCCTTTGACGCAGATGCCCTTAGCCTGTTCCTGGGTGACCCGCTAGTTTTGGAGGAAGGCCAGCAGTGCGAGTTCAGCCAGAGGAGGAACATGGCCGACGGGTTCGACGAGGAGGCCATTGCCCAGCTGTTATGCACCCCGGGGCAGGATTTTGCCCGGACCGCTGCAGGGAGGCGGGTGCGGATCATGCGCACCAGCATGACCAGCTTGATCCAGACATGGATGACACTGTTGCTCAGCAATGTCCTGCTTAGCGATCATAACTCTGATCTCCCTCTGCCTAAGTGCCAGTTGGTGTATGCCATCCTGACACGGATGAGCGTCCACAGTGCCCAGGTGATTGCTGACGCCATCTATTTGTTTGCAGGTATGCCACCCACCAGGCACCCTCTAGAACCGGATAAGTCTAACAGGGCCCTGGGGTTTCCAGCTCTGATCACAGGCCTCTGCCAATCCTTCAGAGTTCAGGTCACCCCAGCAAAGTGATCCGACCACCGATCACTGAGCCTTCATTTAGAAGTACTGCACGCCTAGGCAGGCACAGGGTGACGCACCTCAGGGCGTGGGCGCACCGCCACCACCTCGACAGGCTGATCCGGCAGAGCCACTGGGAATGGAGCGGTATCTATAGCATTTGGTTCGCCAGCAGGCGGCCAACCACCGCAGACAGGTACAGATACACGAGTGTCTCTACCATTTCAGCCACAGTCAGTAGGGGCAGAGTTCCACCCCTTTTGTATGCTCTACCCTGGAGCAGTTTGCGGCTGAGGTCGTATGGCCGGGAGACTGGCCCGATGCCCAGGTAGGGGAGGAGCCTACAGGATCCCCCGGTAGGATGGATGAACCTCGCATGGACGAGGATATGACTGACCTGTTCAATTTCTTGGGAGGGAGCGGAGCCACATGACCGTGGGATCCCCAGATTCGTATTCTTTTCAGTTTTATGTTTCATCATTTATCATTTGAATGTTATTTTATTTCTATGACTTGAGGGACTAACGTTTGTTTTTGTTGTTTCGATTGTCATTTGTTTTGTGCATACAATTTGTTTGGATTCTTGCGTTAGTGCTTATTTCATTATTGTTGATAATATTTGTTGAAATTTCAGAACCGTGTAGAGTTTTCATTTAGGAACGATATCCTAAAATAAAACGAACAAACGTCGTGATAACGCCAAAAATAGAAAAGGAAAGAGGCGTTGAGAACAAAATGTCATATATGTATATAAAGGAAAGAAAAGAATTTTTTGTATATAAACAATGTGTGAAAAGAGTTTTTGTATATAAAAAATGTGTGAAAAGAAATTATTGTATATGAGCAATGAGTGTATACAAAGAAATTTTTTGTATAAACAACGAGTGTATATTGAAAAAGGAAAAAGAAATCTTTGAAAAGGAATAGAGGTTTTATATAGACCATGTCCATATAAAGAGAAATAGTTTTTCAATGCGTGTGTATATAGAGAAAAAGATTTTTTTTTTCGTGTATAGGAACGTAGGTGTACAGAAAAAAAAGCTTTTCTCATAGATAGCAATGGATGTATAGTTTTTTTTGCAAACATGCATAGAAAAAATGAAACAAAAAGAAAAGAGAAAGAAAGACCTCGAAGGTCGGCGTGTTATGGTCATAGGAAGAATAAATCATTCGTAGAAAACAAACATATCTTTTGGAAACAAGAAACTGATGCTAAGAGTTTATTTTCCAAAATAACCGAGATAAGAATGGATGGATTCGTTGAACCAATGAAAGAGCATAATTTGGAAACGCTGGGTCTACTTGCATAAATCCCAAGCCTTAGTATCATAATGCCATAAGTTGGATGCTTGAGTACCCACCTAGCTATATGCATGACTAATTTTGCGCGTTGTTTCCAAATCATCATTGTTACGCGCGCCTCGTGAAAATAATATGGGAGTTCAACTCGAAACCGACACTCTGGCACATGAATTTGTTTTGCCCCAAATATAAAAAATCGGGCACGTGCGGTGAAAAGACCATGTTGAGACACAACCTTAAGCTACCTTGAACCTTTGCCCATGAAGAGAATCCTCATCCTTCCCCCTGAAGAAGAGGATAGCACAGAATCTCCTCAAGGGAGAGAAAGAAATGAAAAGGAAGAAGTGAAAAGAAAGAAATGGAAAGGAAGAAATGAAAAGAAAGAAAAGAAAGAAAAGAAAAGAAAAGGAAAAGAAGGATTCCCGATCGAAGATCGGAAGAAAGTGAAAAGGAAAAGATCGGAGGAAAACAAAATAATTCCCGATCAATAAAGGAAACCAGGAAAGAGAACAGAAGATCTTCGGACCAGATAAATTTTTGGCGAGGTAAATGACCGCCGGCAAAGGGAAAACCCATTTTTGAAGTGTTTCTTCCTTTAGGATTTCCATTCATGGTCGCTCCCGACTGGCGATGTCCCGCCCCACATAAACAAAGAGGAAAAGAACGAAACACCCTGCTTCCTCTCCAAAAACACTACCCTCGAGAAAATCCTATTGATCCGTGATTGCGCGTGTAATCTCTTGGTTCGATAGGAAATTATGTGCAAAATAAAGTCATGGTGCAACTATGGTTTGGAATTAGGGTAAAACACTTACCTGTGTGAGTTTTCATACACCATGAGTGATTTTATTCCCAGTTTCAGTTTGACCCGACGTTTCCCTTGAATGTTCATTTAAAAGCTAAACGTTGACATCCTACCCTTCATTTTCGGTTAGAAGGAAAACTATTTTGGCATAAGCATATTGTTTCTCTAAAATATGGTGCTCTCGTGAATGATTTATTTTTTCCTTGCTAAAGCATGTTCGCCTTTTAGGTGAAAGAACCCGGTGGACCATTCGGTCCTAAAATCAAATCTTATTCGGAGCCCCATGAATTGATTGTCGTTCATGCATCCTCCACCATTGGGTCCGGAGCCCCACGGATTGATTGCCTAGCGCTGTTCGTGCATCCTCCACCATCAAATCTTATTCGGAGCCCCATGAATTGATTGCCTAGCGCTGTTCATGCATCCTTCATCATCGAGTTTAGAGCCCCATGAATTGATTGTCTAGCGCTGTTCATGCGTCCTCCACCATTGAGTCTGGAGCCCCACGAATTGATTGTCTAGCACTGTTCATGCATCCTTCACCATCAAATCTTATTCGAAGCCCCATGAATTGATTGCCTAGCGCTGTTCATGCGTCCTCCACCATCGAGTCCGGAGCCCCACGAATTGATTGCCTAGCACTGTTCGTGCATCCTCCACCATCAAATCTTTTTCGAAGCCCCATGAATTGATTGCCGTTCATGCATCCTCCACCATCAAATCTTATTCGGAGCCCCATGAATTGATTACCTAGCGTTGTTCATGCGTCCTCCACCATCGAGTCTGGAGCCCCACGAATTGATTGTCTAGCGCTGTTCGTGCATCCTCCACCATCAAATCTTATTCGGAGCCCCATGAATTGATTGTCGTTCATGCATCCTCCACCATCAAATCTTATTCGGAGCCCCATGAATTGATTGCCTAGCACTGTTCATGCGTCCTCCACCATCTGAGTCCGGAGCTCCAGGAATTGATTGCTTAGCACTGTTCGTGCATTCTCCATCATCGAGTCCGGAGTCCCATGAATTGATTGCCTAGCGCTGTTCATGCGTCCTTCGAGAATCATCTTAGATTAATTACGGAAAAGGCTAAGATGGACGAAATCAGTGTCTTATCTTTACTTTCCTCCTATCTCCGGTAAAAGGTAAGTAAAGAGGGGCAAGTCATACCCTAATTTCGTCCAGGGACCATTGTTTGATGGCATGCAACCTTCGCTTGACCGCTTCGAGGAACTTGACACCCATCGTTAAGCAATCTGTGAAGTTCTGCGACATGTCGGGAGTCGAAAGGAATCATTATTGCGCAATCCGTAAAGTTTTGTAACTTCCAGAAGCTGAAGAGGGGATGGTTGCGTAATCCGTAAAGTTTCGTGACATTACGAAAAGAAAACAAGTATCGTTACGTAATTCGTGAGGTTCTGTAACGTTACGAGAAAAGAATTAGCAAAAAAAGGGCAAGGGGGTGTATTTAGTAAATGGGGGGGTACAAATAGCAATTTTCAAATCTGGGCCCTTCTAGAGGTTTCTAGGCATTTTCTTGCTTAAGGTGGAACCAACCTAGCTCGTCTGGGTGAGCTGAGCTCGCCTGGGCGAGCTGGGTGGCAACCACCTCCCCCGTTTTGTTAAAAAATGGCTTCCGGAGCTTCCAGGACTCCCGTAATGCTTCCATAAAATTTCCATAATCCTGAATAAGCATATTTCACTTAATATGAGTGAGAGGGAAGAGAAAAAAAGAAGAAAATCAAGTCCTATAGGCTTCCGTAACTTTTCTGTAAATTAACTAAGAAGCGGGGTGAACTTATCAAAATGGGGGGACGCAAATAGCAATTGTGAAATTTTGAATTGGGCCTTTCAGAGTGTTTTTCGAAGCTGGGTTGCTTTCGACCTGGGCGAGCTGGGCAGCAACCTC
This sequence comes from Glycine soja, assembly GCF_004193775.1. Classification (NCBI taxonomy): domain Eukaryota; kingdom Viridiplantae; phylum Streptophyta; class Magnoliopsida; order Fabales; family Fabaceae; genus Glycine; species Glycine soja. Next base: position 5,849 of record NW_021144653.1, on the reverse strand, counting down.
CTCCCCCTTTTTCCTATAAAAAGGTAAAATGGGGTTGTTCTAAGGGTCTCTGATCCCCCTGGCTATGCATTTCAGCTGTTTTGGGTGAAAAAAATTGTTTCCGTGAAGAAAATCCAAGCCGAGGTGCTTCCGTAACGCTTCCGAGATGTTTCCGTAAGCAAATCCGTGAAGGTTTTCCTCCGTTCTTCACCGTTCTTCATCCGTTCTGCGTTCTTCAACGAGTAAGTTTCCAAATCCGAGACTTTTAATTCATTTCTTGTTTTTTTTTGCTTTCATCTTTATTTCGTTCAATTTCGGTTTCTTTTCTTCCGTTTTTAACGAGCTTTAACCGATCATTTAAGTCGTTTTCTCGCCTAATAAATGATGAAATGAATTTCAATCGATCATTTGCGTTGTAATCTCGTTTAATCACTGTTAAAACAAAATCTAACCGATCGTTCACACTGTAACCTCGATTAAACCAAAAAAAGGGAAAAATAATAATAAAATAATCAAAATATCTTTAAATAAAATAATAAAAAAAATCGATCAGACATTTTTCTTTGGAAGTTTCCTTGAATGAATTGACTAATAACCAAAGTGAAACTAAGGCTAAAATCAACTCACAAATCAAGCTTTGTCCGCAAAAATTATTGAAAACCGTTTTAAGGTCCAACGCCTTAAACGGTCCTCTTTGCTTTTATCGGTTAACATGGACCGTTCAAAAGCATAAAATCAACACATCATTTTATTGCCTTTCGTGAGAACTACGTAGGTCTGATTTCCTCTTCGATGGAGGATACGTAGGAGCAAAAGCCCCGCTTTTGTCAACCTCAAAAAAATAAAAAGAGACAAAAGTTTAGGATACATGATTTCACACAATTCTAAATCTAAGGCTGTTGTCCTTTGGGACAAACGTGAGAGGTGCTAATACCTTCCTCAAGCGTAAACATAACTCCCGAATCTGGAATATTCTTTATGACCGGTTTCCGTTGGTTTTTCTAACGTTTTCCTTTCAATAAACGTTGGTGGCGACTCCGCGCATTTTCCTCCCATGGAAGACGCACCCGTGAGCCCTCGCGTCGCCCTCCCACAAAAGGGTAGGTTGCGACAACATGATTAAGATCACATTGTATGTAATTTCCATGCCGCTTATCCATATTTGATCTATGTCATTGAGTATGAGTAATAGTGGTGATCATTGTGGCTTAGTCAAGCTAAATTATCATGAAAACTGTTGTGGTTTCCTTTTGCTATATGAGATGGACCAGATTGTATAAAAGGAGTCTAAAAGTAAATAACATACAGTTGCACGCCTAAAGAATTTTGTGATATAAATGTCTAAGGTTAATATGAAGCTCAAGTGGGAGATTGTTAGGAATTTTATAATTCCTAATTAATTAATATGGGCTACATATTATAGTATAACATTTATATTAGTTATTTACACTTAAATGGGTTCAATATAAAGTGATCTATTTAAGTGAGCTCATTAGACTGCCAACAGATAATTGATATGGGCTTAATGAGCGGAAACCAGTTTGGCCCATTAGGGGATAATGGAAACCCTAATAGGTTTAAAACATAAGGCATGGTTATGATCCCCGATATACCGAATCAACAAACAGTTTCTCCTCTCCCCATCTGAAGCGAAAACAAAGGTCCCATAAGGAAGAAGGAGATTTGGTTGAGGAAGGCCATTAAACCAATTGTTCGTGACCACTGTCAAATTTCGCTGCGTGTTAATCAAGCTCTATGGATCCAGGTATTCCTTAAAACCTTTTGATAATCTGACGTAATGTGTTTTGGTGCTCATTTGATATTTTTAAGGTTTATTGAAAATTCCTAACATCAACACCTATAGGATATGAAGAGACTTTTGGTGTATTGCCAAATTGCCGATTTCTGAATCTGATGCTGGGATAACTCGATGATGTCTACTCCAATATCAATGATATAGAGTCCTGGAAAATGGAGGGTTTTTGCTTATAAAAAATTCAAATATTGAAAGTTTTATTTCATTAATATCTTGGTTCAGTGAAGATTTTAATAAATAAGAAGAAAAGAAACACTTATCTTCAAATAATTATAGTGTCTCTTACATTGAAGAATTCAAATAAAAAGGTTGATTCTTTTTTGTTAGTTCCTATAACTTCATATATTTTTGGTTTTTCAGACCTCATTATGAAAAATGAAAAAGTTTCAAGTCATAAACATGTTAATTTTTAAATATTTTTGAAGGTTGTTGGGATAGGTTGGTTGGTTGAGTAGATGTTAAAGGTACTTACGTATGGCCTTGTGGGAGAGCTCATTTTCTTGAAGCCAATTTTGTTTTGATTTATGAATAACTAGGTTTAGTTTATTTACATGCTTACTATTGTTTTCATGTATTATTATTACGAAATAACATTTTATTTGAGAGCGGTGGTCCCCATATGTTACTTAGAAGCAAAGATCCTTAACTCACGAAAGTGACACCTAGAATTATGCACTGTTGGCTAAAGGCCAACTAAGTATTAAAATGTGGTACATTATTATTTTGAAAAAACATTGTTGTTGAGAATAGTGAGTCACGGTTCTTAGAAAAGAGGTATTAATAACTCGGGCATGAAACAAATCTTGCAATAATAACAGAATTTAAGTAGAAAGTTATGTCAGTTTTTAATAGTGTTACTCTTTATTATTATGAAAAATGTTGTCATTAAGAGCAGTGGTCCCTACAGAGTACTTATAAACCAAGTATCAATAACTCGCGCATGGAATGACACTAAAAATAACCGTGTTGGCAATAGACAAACTCAGTTTTAATTATTGTTGTTCTTTTAAAGGAAAGTTAAAATGGCAGATACAAAAAAATAATAAATTTAAATGTCTTTCATTTAATAATTATTTAATTTTTAGAAAAATTCTTTCAAATAAAATATTTAATGATGAAAAAAATAAATACCTCTGATATTTTAAAATATTAAAATTAAAAAAATTTATTTACCAAAATTTCTATTAATGTATCCTTAAGAGCATTATCAATGAATATCTTGTTGAAGCGTTCCAAATGTTAAAAAAGAACAAAAATACTAATTATTTAGTTATTTCTATTCTGTTAGGGGGAGTTTGATAAACAAAAAGTTTTTAGTTTCTCAGGAATATTAAAATGGTAAACTATGATTTTCATGTTTGGTATGCAATTGATAAAAAGATATTATCACGAAACTATGATTCCCTGTAATCAATTTTAGCTCACTTTTTTCACAAAAATATTCCCAAAGAGGAATCAGGCAATCAACTTTTTTGAGTGGAGAGAAAGTTTTAGTTACATATTTTGCAAGAATCTTTAATGCCCAGGAAACTTATTAAGACTAATTGAATGTATTTTATACCTTCCTAGGAATCATTACTCCTAGGAATCGATTTTCCCAGGAATTATATTTCCCATAAATGAAAAAACTTATATCCTACCAAACTTCCCCTTAAGGAAAACTCAAATGATAGATACGGGAAACAATAAATTTAAATGTCTTTCATTTAATAATTATTTAATTTTTAGAAAAATTGTTTCAAATGAAATATTTAATGATGAAAATTATAAATACTTTTTTTTATCTTAATATATTAAATTTAATTATTTTTATTTTCTAAAGTTCCTATTAAAGTATCAAGAAAAAACATTACAATTGAACTTGTTTGAAGAAGACACATTTCAAATCTTAAAAATAATAGCAAAATACTAAATACATTCATGTTAATGAATTTTTTCAAATTAATTAAAATTATCGGCATTTCAAAATAATGTGAATGTCACCTCTTATTTGTTAAACCATATACATAACTTTATAGTTTTTAATTAATTTTCACCAATAAAAATATGCTTAGTATAACTATGTAAGAAAATGTGTTCATACTCCATATCAAGTTAATATCAAATGTTATTTAGAAGGGAAGGATAAGTAACTAGTGCAATAAACCACATGAGAAATTACTCAATGGTCACAAAAGGTCATCTCAACTTTTAAAAGCGTTACTCTTATTATTATGAAAAAACATTGTCATTGAGAATGGTAGTCCCACACTGTACTTAAAAAGTAGAGATTAGTAACTCATGCATGAAACGACACCTGAAATGACAAAGTGCAAGCAAAAAGCCCATTTAAATATTATTATTCTTATTATTATGAAAAAACTTTGATATTGGGAGAGGTGGTCCCCTCATGGTACTTAGAAAAGAAGGATCAATAACATCCCCACGAAAAGACACTATAAATTTTGCTAAGTTGGAAGAAGACATACTCACTTCCGAAGAGCCTTACACTTATTTAATGTCTTCGTTCAATTTACTCTCTTCATTACTTTTCTCATCTCTTTCTCCTTTGATTCATGCAAGGCAAAGAAAAACAACTAACTGTGCCTCCAAACTTAAGTTTGTTTCTCTTTTCTCACTCCTTTTTTGTTCCACTTTCTTCATTTCCTTTAATTTAGATGTTTTATTTTGTTGTGTTTTTTTCTCTCATTCCATTTCATTTGAATCATATTGAAGGATAATTCAAAACTTAAACTCTAAGATTATATATATTATTTTGTATCTAAACACATTTTGAAGGATAAAACTAAAAATTCTCTACTCCCTTTACATTTATGTGTACAAATACCACACATGATATTTAAGTTTGCTTATTTATTTTATGAACCATACTTAGTTCCTTTGCTTCAATGCATATGGATTAAACTTCTTTATTTTTATTGTTTCCACCCAAACAGGATTTGCAGAGATTGATTAATTTTAATTTAAGTAAGACTATATGGAGTTTTTGTTTTTTTTTTTGTTTTATATCATTGCATATTTCAATTTATTTTCTTCCATTACAAAATGGAAGGTTGACAAGGGATTTTTTTAACATATTGTTAGTTAGCTTGAACTTAATTTCAATTGTATTTTCATAGGAAATACAATTGAGATTAACTTTCATATAAAATGTTATGTATGAATTATATGGAGATTGTACTTAACTATTTTTGATTTTTCAAAATCTTTCATGCTAAATAAAAATGATAGAATGGCTCAAGATCTGAGTTATTGGAAAAAGCCAAATATACCATGATAAAAATCCTAGGGATGTAAACATGGCTTCACTGATGTTGAAGAATGAATTTTCGCAAATAAATTAAAATGGAAATAATGTACTTGCATATAGAACTTCTACATGCGAGTACATCTCCTTATTCATTTAGTGTACAAAATTGGGTCTTAGGCTCAGTCAAGTCTTGTTTAACATCCTAAGGATTTTTATCGTAGTACATTTGGCTTTTTTCCAATGATTGATTGATCTTTAGCCATTCATTCATTCTATTCAACATAAAGATTTCGAAAAATAAAAGAATAGATAAACACAATAATCTCTATATCGATTATACATAATATTTATAAGAAAGTTCTTTTTGAAAACAAAATATAACAAAAATATGATTCTTCTTTGGCAAAATTGTATTACACATATGGTACATCTGCACTGAAAATTAGTTTTTTCAAGCAAAAGTGAAATGCACATGGCCACATGTATCCAAGATGTATATGGTGGAAATTTTTTCTTGTATGGAAACCTAATACTTTTAGCAAATGATAAGTCGACAATATTCATGTGAAGCCTCTCTCATATCTTTAGGAAAAACCATTGTACTTACAAAATGGATTCTCAATATTTGAAGAAAGCATAAAGACCACCTCTCTGATATTACCAACTTGGTCATTGAGAACAAAGGCTCAAGAGTCTTCCAATATACTCTCTAAACTTTTTCTGCTATGTAAACGCAACTTAGATCAACTACAAAAGCTAACTAGTAATGTGTTTAAAAAAAGAAACTCTTCTTAACCTTTCACT
>NW_021144652.1:0-29181 GCF_004193775.1 Glycine soja | reverse complement strand
TCAACTAGTTTAGTTCGGATCTGAGTAGGCTTATCTTATAATAGGGAATACTCTAACCCTGGGAACTGGGGGCCTGGCCAAAGTCCAGGGTGGCTCAAAGTTCGATCAAGGAGATCCCTGTCCTGTGCCCTATTCACTAAGAGGGGGTAACCTTGGGCAATACCAATCCATTTTTGGTTTCTATAAGCCCGGGGGGATTTATTATCCAGGGAATACTCCTCCAGGTTATAAAGCCCACTAGGACTACTAAGGTGGGTGGAAAAGCCTGGATGAGCACTCCACTACTTAATCTACTGGCGTGGCGTTTCCGTATGTTTTTGATCAATAGAACAGGGAAGAGGATGAAAAAAAAGCTTATGATGAGCATCTATTTGAGTCGATTAATCATCCCTTGCATCATCCTTACACCGGTTCTCTTGTGTCTTTCTTTCTCTTTCGATTTGTTGGGTTTTTCTAAGATCCAAAGTCTTCTCTTACAGACTGGCCTTCGCGCTCTTTTTCGGCTTGTGGGTTGGGAGGTTCCCCTCATAATTATTCTTTGTGTTCTTTCGGGCCTCGAATCCGGGTATACGTTGCACATGATGGATCCAGCAGGAGGTCAGCCTGCTGCCAATCCTGCAGCGGAGCAACCCTCAAACGTGCCTTCAGGCGCATCGACCTCGGGCTGGAGAAGTTTCGAAGAAGGTGTTTTGTTAGAATCTTCAAACGAATCCAGCGAAGCGAGCGTGAATCAGCAGCCTGTGATTCCCGAACTTGAACCTCCGCTTCTCGATGACAACACCCGGCGAGCAGAGCTCGCTGTTCGATTGAGGGCGAATTGGTGGGGGATCGCTTATAACGAGCGAATCCTCGACTCCTTCGTCCGGAGTCAACTTGCAATCGAAAGGCACATAGAGGCCGCACTTGTGGCAGACGAATATTCCCCTCAAGTAGTCTTTGAAAGAATACAGATGATTCGTGGCTTTCTTTTCTATCCGGAGGGGCATGCGCTGAGTGAAAACGCTTACGCGGGTTATCTGACCAAAATTGCCAATTTTGGTACAAGGCAAAGCATTCCCTATCAGCGGGTGATCCGAACCGTCCATAACTCTCATCTCTTTTTAGATTAGATATTCTCTTTTTCTTTCAATAGCCGGCAAAATGACTACAGGATCATCGGTCTACTCTACCTCAATTCACCATTTCGAACTTTATACAGAAGGTTTTTCCGTACCAGCTCCTTCTACCTATACCGCTGTTGAAGCACCTAAAGGAGAATTTGGTGTCTTTCTGGTCAGTAATGGAAGCAATCGTCCCTACCGTCGTAAAATAAGAGCACCTGGCTCTGCCCATTCACAAGGACTCGATTCTATGTCCAAACATCACATGCCAGCAGATGTGGTCACCATCATAGGTACTCAAGATATTGTGTCTGGAGAGGTGGATAGATAGGACTACGTCTTGCTCGATCAGGACGCTAGCTTTATTGCGAGCCAAAAACCTTGTTTGTGGCATTCCCCCGGTCAAAATAGATAAATTATGGAATTCTCTGTAAGAGCTGCGGAACTAACAACTCTATTAGAAAGTAGAATTACCAACTTTTACACTAATTTTCAAGTGGATGAGATCGGTCGAGTGGTCTCCGTTGGAGATGGGATTGCACGTGTTTATGGATTGAACAAGATTCAAGCTGGGGAAATGGTTGAAAAAAGACATACCAACTACCAACCTACCTTTAGGGAATAATATATGGGACGCGACCCTACTCTAGGGATACTAGACCTTTCAGTTGGGAGTCTTTTAGCACTCAATGCTGTCTGGCTCGTACCGATGTCATGAGTGTCTTATTTATGAAAGACAGAAGTGTGACAAGAAGTGCAGTAATGGTACGGGTTACAAACAGAACAGACATGCGCCAACTGAGGGGAATAACTAGTCAAGGTGCGACACACGCCAAAGATGGCGGCAAAAGACCTGTATTATTACCCGAAACAAACAACAAACAAAACAATGTTGACGACTCGTCAATTTAAATGTATGCTGGAGAAGCATAAATTATTTTTACTTCCGGTTCGATTTCAATCTACTTCTAACTGGATTTCTCACTTTGCAAATACATTGGATATGCCGGAAAATAAAAGCGAGAATCGTGCTAAAATAGAAAGTTTCTGGGAAGGTGCTTTAAAGGATATTTACGAAGAAACACTAATGTACGATAATAATGATGTGGTCCACAGTCCGGATGAATGCGTTGATCCTGAAACACGAAAAATAAAAGTCCCTAAATCAGAGTTTGTTAAGACATATAAAAATAGCGTCTTTTCTCTTCTGGACCGTTATAGATATGAAAATAATGATGCACAAACATTAGAATCGCTTCAGAGAGAAATTGAGGATCTGACTTTGAACTTCTCTGAAGATAGTATTTACAAAACTAGTCCTAACATTATGGTAATGTTAACTAAAAACAACTTGCCAAGTGCTAAGGAATTCCTTCGTGGAAAGTATCTTATGGATAAAGAATATCCCGGCAGAATGACCATTTATGCAGAAAGTCGAAGTGGTGATAGTCTAGAAACCAGCGGCTCAGAGCTATCCGACGAGGAGAATAAAAATCTAAGATGTGTACTATCTGAAAGTGATAAGTCGTTGTTGGTAGAGTTAGGCGAGCACTCCATTGAGTGCCTACTGGTTCACACCCTAGGCCATCTGTTTAATCTGGAAAATATTGTCAGTCTTGCTAGTTTGGTTGATCGTATAGAACGCAATGTAAGGGATTATGCCTCATCGTCAACATTGTATTATAATAGTAGGGTATGTAATCTAAGTATGGATGCTGCTGATAAAGGTACTAAAGCATCTAAAACTAGAGCTTATCCCTTTGGTACAGCATTAGTTGAATTTTTAGTGAGTCGTGGTCTATTGCGCTTAGTAACATATAATGTTGATTTATTAAATTTCTCTGATGATAGTGGTCCAAAGACTGTTGTCAAAAATGTTGTCAAAAAGGGCCATAATTACTATAGGAGCTCTTTAGTATATGCCGAATGCTTGTTTAACCCCGCATTACTTCCTATAAAGTTAAACCTACCTATGGTATTTCCACCTAAAGATTGGGAGCCCCACAAACCTGAACAGAAACGTAAGTTGTTACATATATCTGATATATATGGTGGTTATTTAAGCAACCCTACGGGCCAAATCTACAGCACTCAACGGAGTATGAGTTCTCCCGATGCGAAGAATTTCTTCATCTATTTCGGTGAAAATAAGTATCAAGAAAGTCATAATAAGCAAAATAAGTTTTGTACTAGCATCAGTAGCTTACAGCGTCAATCCTTTAAAATAAATAGTAATTTCCTTAATTTTATATTAGAAAATAGGGAATTATTAGAAGAATGTGGCTACTTGATGCCCGAATTTCTTTCAAAGGTAATACTAGCCCATGCCTCCAGGAAACTTAGAAGTCATTTTGAAAAGAATAAGGATATTCAAACAATATACAAATTTAGTGATGTGTACGCTCTATCAATAAAGAATATGCAGCGGGCACGTTATGAGTGTACGATTTTAGATCTGGCAAAGGCCTACTCTGGATATTCTTTATATTTTCCAGCATTTATTGACTTCAGAGGTCGAATCTATCGCAGCGGCATCTTTCACTTCCACGAGCGGGATTTAGCCCGAAGTCTACTATTAATAGATTGTAAAGATAATATAGAATATTCTTCCCCTGAAATTAATAATTATCTAAATATGTATCTAACCGCAACTGCATTCCTCTATCAATCATATAAATATGAGGAGGATGCTCTAAATGATATAAAGAATAAATTATTCCCTTATCTAGAGTGTAAAGAGAACTTTAAAACGTATTTAAAGACTTTAGTGATAGAATCACGGATGGCTAAACGGCCATTCCAATATTTATCTAATATTTACCTTTTATTATTATCATTATCATCATCGGATTTAATGTCTTTCGTTGATCTGTATAATTGTGTTCCTGTAACTCAGGATGCTAGCGCTAGCACATATCAACTGATGGCTTATTTCCTCCTGGATAAGAATTTTGCGAAACTAACAAATCTTTTTGATACCGGCAGCGGTGAGATATTTGACATCTATTCTCACATGAGAATTGAATTAATTTCATTCATCAAAGACTCTCTTAGTGAGGAGAATCCTGAGCTATGCGCAATTTTGGATAGGGTCCTAACTAGGAGTATAGTTAAGCAAATATATATGCCAATTATATATGGTAAAACAGCTAATAGCACAACTAAGGATCTTATAGTGAGTCTTTGCCAAGATCTCTTGCCAAAAGTATACTGTCGGTTCTGTGCTTCAAATTTTGGCAAGAAAAATACAGTTTTATGTATTCGTTTATCCAGCTGATCAGCCTGGTAGGTCGGGTATGCTCTTACCTAGATCGACCAGTCTTGTACAGCACAGAATATTTTAGCACATCCCAGGATTATAAAAAGATGGAAAAACACTCAGTTAGAGTCTTCAACTCTTACTTGAAAAAGGCCCATAATGTCACACTCTCGTTTCCCTCAAAAGAGCGGGATAAGAGGAAAAGTGGGGTATCCACATTCGTTAACTTCATTCATCAAAAGGACGCGCAAATTGCTATGTCTATTGCCTTCTATGGAACTCATATAATATACCTCTGTACACAGTTCACGAAACTTCATAACAAATATACATTATTTAAATATATATCTAAAATCTATCTACATGTCATAAAGGAAATGGGGCCCCCTCTTAAAATCATTAACCGCTTTATTTATAAAAATATTATGGAGCCGGCTATAGCGAAGGGCCTCTATAATAATGTAAAAGGCTACAATTTGAAGTCTTTTGATGAAAGGATCATACCAGAGCCTATTTTAGATGAGTTCTTAAAAATTGGACTCATTTCTCCAGAAGATGTCACGAATGCAGCTGGTTTAAAAAAAATAAACAATAAGTTGAAACAAAGATATCAACTCTATTGTAATGCGGTCTGCGGATCTAATAAGAAATTTGATGATCATTTGTTTAAATGGAATAGGTTTAGAGATGCCCTGATTGGGGAAAATTGTATACATTATTAAAATGTTAGTTAAAACCCATGGGGTAAGGCATAATGTTCCGTACACGACATACAGTCGTACTAGATCAACTTCAACATCTATCTTATTGAACCGGATTCAGTCCAATTCTAGTAAAACATTTATATTCCCGCACCCTAAGTTACTAATTCCGTCTTTGGAGTATAGAGAACCTGTATCGGTCCAGGATACAGCCCTCCTCAGCCATAGTGTGATGTCTCTCTTAGTAAGCTATGTTTATCCTGTCTTATTAGGGTACGCGAAAGCTAATATCATATTCTATTTTAAAAATAGAGAAGTAGGTGATATCGCTAAACCACTAAATAAACAGTCTATTCCCTTAACTTTTGATGATGGTAGTCCTATTTCTAAGTCAGAGATATATGCTAGTGTGTTTAGTAGTATATTTAAATTAATTGATATTTATGACGGTTTTGGGGTTGTTAGAATAGCTATTCAAGCACATTTTGAAGAAAATATCCCCGGCCCTCTTCAACCTTTAAAAGAGGAGTTGCTAGAGGAGGCTCTCTCTGAATGCATTAAGCCATCTTCTGGAGAAATCGATATTAGTAATTTACCTGTTAAAAGTCTTAGTTCTACTTCTCGAAAGTACCCTAAGAATATAACCGTTCCAAGGAAATCGGGCAATATATCCCTGAGGCCGTTCTTGGTGGCCGATACTGAGACCATAATTAACAAAAATAGTCAACATGTACCCTATGCGGTCGGTGTCATGGTTGTTAATCCGGGGATTCCCGTTAGTAGGCGTGAAAGGATCGATACTTACTTCAGCGAAGATTACTCTTCAAGAATCTTCCCAACCTTTGAAGAAAGGAGCTGCCAAATGCTCAAATCATTTATCTTTAGGGTCGCGGCTATTACTCGACAAAATAGGTCTGCTAAAACAATCTACTTTCATAATTTAGGTCGATTCGATGGCATTTTCCTACTTAAGCACCTTGCATTATATCATCCTAATTACACGGTCACCCCCCTTATGAGAGACAATAGACTCTACGAGGTAGCTGTCTATTCTAAAAAAAGGCTATTATTTACGTTCCGAGACTCCTTACATCTACTCCCCGGCAAACTAGATGACCTTGCTAAGAATCTATGCCCTGAGTTGGGTTCTAAAGGATCTATTTCCTATGAGGATGTAAGACTTGAAAGTCTTAGTATTATGAAAGAGAGTTTGTTAGAGTATATGGAGCAGGATATTCTTCTGCTAGGGGGAATTATGCAGTCCTTCCAGGACATATATTATAAGGCTTACCAGGCAGACATAGTAAATAAGCTTACAATAGCCTCACTGGCTCTAAGTCTATTTCGTGAAAAATATTACGATTACAATAAGCACCGTATCCACATCCCTAATCAGAATGAGGATACATTTATTCGGCGTGGATATTACGGTGGGCATACCGACGCATACTTACCATACGGTACTAATTTATACTATTATGACGTTAACTCTCTCTATCCTTTTGTTATGAAGGAATTCTCAATGCCTGGGGGTACACCAGTCTGGCATTCTGATTTAGAATATATGACATTAGATAACATGTTTGGGTTCATTGAAGCATATGTAGAATGCCCAAAAAGTATAAAGAAACCATTTCTTCCCTATCGGGATAATAAGGATGGCACTCTTATCTTTCCTACAGGCACCTTTGTTGGGGTTTACTATAGTGAGGAGCTCAAGTATGCTAGAGACATAGGCTACACTATAATACCAATTTGTGGATACCTCTTCGAGGAGATGGAAAGTCCATTCAAGGACTACATTAATTCTCTCTTTGAAAGCAGATCCAATGCTAAAAAGAAGGGAAATAACGCCCTATCTTTTGTATATAAATTACTAATGAACTCATTATATGGTAGATTTGGCATCAATCCTCAAAGCACAAAAACCGAGATGTGCAATAAATCTAAACGTGACCGTATATTTAGACGCCCTGAGTTTATAGACGATGTCTTTATTAGAGAGGATCTATACATGGTATCTTATCTAACCAATCCGGGTAAGGGGCCTTCTTATTGGGACCCCCCGAAGAACTCCGCGGTACAACTAGCCGCAGCGATCACTGCCGGCTCAAGGATCTATATGTACAAGTATATTTCAAGAGAAGACTGCTTATATACAGACACCGACTCTATTGTCCTTGGTAATCCACTTCCGGAGGAAGATGTTTCCTCTTCTGTATTAGGTAAATTTAAATTAGAAGATAAGATCTTGGAGGGATTCTTTTTAGCACCTAAATGCTATAGCTATACCACAGAAGAGTCAGATGGCAATAAGAAGGTCTATAAGTACAAGGGACCGGGTAGAAATGTTATAACTCCAGAATGGTATAAAGAACAGTACGCCGACCCTTCCCGAAGTCTGATAAAGAAGGTAACTTATCAATTTCGACCCGATTGGAAAGAACTCTCGGTTAAAAAGAAAGAGAGTACAACCACTCTTAGAACTCTCAGTAACTCCAAGAGAATACCTTTCTTTAATGAAAAAGGTAAGTATGTAAGTACAGATCCACTTGATATCGATGACTTGTCATCTCTAAATTACATTGGAACAAAACTATTAGAAAGTTTTAAAAGGAAAACAGCTATTTTAGAAAAAGAGAATTCGGCTCTTTCTCAGAAATTACAGAAGCTGGAACAGGAAAGAGGTATAATAGCCCAGCGGAGAGTAGAAGAAGGAAATAATACCGAAGATAATAATACATTAGAGCAAAATAATCCTAAAAGGGCTGAAGATAATATCAATGGAGATCTATTGGATCCAGATACGATGCCGCGGGATAAAAAGCCCCCCTGATAATGGTTGTGGATAAAAGATATATATACAACATTAGATAAAGGCCCAGGAGTGAGGAGGAAATAGAAAAAGGTCGCCGACTGCTACTAAGAACCCAACAGAACTTTGTTGCGTGAGTAGGATGAATACCTATAGTATGATTTGTTGCTGTCACTAGACTACTCGAAAGAATTCATACCCCCAGCAATCAAACTACTGCGCGAACAAGCAACGGATTGAGCCGTTCCAATCCTCTCCCTATGGCGGGAAGTGCAGAATTCATTGATTACTGCTTTCTTTTGAATCGGAACTATTCGAACATCTCGTACTCAATCATATAACCAGACTTTTAGTAAAGTACAGAAGGAAAAAGAAGGAATTTCTGAACTTCATTAAGGTAGCTTGCTTACTTAGTGCTTGCGAAAAGGTAAAACACTTCCTGCTTCAAGGCTGGCTAATGATAATAGATAGATATCTTCTTCTAGGGGAGCTAGTCTTAGTGGCGGTGCACCCAGTGGGAGTTGCAATTCAAGTTGCAATCTCTTCTTCCTGCCAGCGAGTTAGAAGTTCTTCCCTTTGCTGGTGCTTGAGTTGGATTGGATGAGGATTGAGGATTAGCAAGGATTCTCCAGCAATTTTTAGGTTTTACCTGGCAAGTCTAACTAGATCTTTATCTCTTGCTTGCTTTCATTCTTTAGCGTTTGAATGCATCAATTCAATAAGGTCTTTTGTTAGGGAATTTCCCAACATCTTTGTGAAGGTCTCAATTGATTTTCTTGCAGTCATAAGCTTTGTAAGAGCTGGTTTATGATAATTGACTCTAGTAACTTGAAGCAGAATCTCGTTCACTCCCCCGGCTGAGTCAAATGATTTGTGACAACAGAGGGAAGAGCCTATCAATAAGGGTCGTATGCTGACTATTTTGACATACGAAATCACCAAGTACATATGTGCTTTAATACCAGATGGGGAAAGGGTCACTGATTACGACCTTACTGCTATTATTAATAAATAATATCTTTTCAATGTTACACCTACAGGTAAGGTACCCTCCCCCTCGCGAAATAGAATAGATTTCGCCTCTCAAACCTATCTTCCCCAATAAAGCATAACAACTCTTTTCAGAGAAAAAGACATCATAAATATCAGCAGTTGCTACGAAGACCTCATGGGAAAATCGTCTAAATCTTATTTCTGGAAAACATTTGACAAACTCCCGATCAAATAAGTCCATTAATACAAAGTTGAATAGCAATCTGGAAACCTCTCCAAGAGGAGGAGGAATATCATCAGACCCTACTAAAACTTTATCCCCATCCTTTGTATAGATAGGTAGCTCAAGTAAAGAACTTACTAGTCTAAATACATAATCATTATCGCCAACAAAAGGCTTAACGGCTTTTAAAACCAGTGCTTTAGTAATCACTGATGTTGATGCGGACATATCAACCTTATACATCATATCAACATTATTCATATCTTCAAGACTCTGGAGAAAAGCAGGAAATCTATCCATTAGTCGAATTCCATTTTGGGGCAAGGAACCATAAATAAGACGATGCAAAGTAGCAGACAGGCCCATTAATACTATTTGATCCATAATATTGGACGCCTTTATTATAAATATACGTTCTGGATTTCTTTTATTTACATGTATATGAATATCCGGATAATCAGGTAATATATCTTTTAAAAGCTTATTCATATCTTCATCTAAACAAGTAAGGTACTCTAGCGGGCCAACCTTGTAAGAACTGTTTTCAATTTTTTGTAGAATGATAGACAATTGGAAAGGTGTAATACTAGGTATTAGATTCTCTGCTTTAAGGTAATCATGTACATAACGTATATCCTTAGATAGCTGTAATTGTAAATTATTGTCTGTAGAATACTTTCTCCTAAATAAATAGATAAGAGGATGATAGGAAATAGGCACATTTAAAAGCATAGCATTCCTCGAGTTGTTCCGATACAAAGAATAAGAAATATATAACAATTGGTTGTTCATCATAATATTTATCTTCATACTATAACTTCTCCGCGGCATGGGTTAATCCCAAATGTAAATAAGATGGCAACTGCTAGTCCTAAGCTAACACCGATAATAATAGATTTATTAGAATCCGGTATTTCAATATCCATATCCATGAAGGGCCTATCTTGAGCAAATGCCTGTGACAGCGGTGCTGCTGGATTATTTACGCCCTCAATTAAAGTCATTTTATTAAAGCCCGGTATAACATGAGCATCAGGATTAGTAAAGATAGTATCATAATTCTCAATAGGACTAAATAGGGTATTTAATCCTTCAATTGGCATATTGATACCATCGCCAGGTACGAAGCCATACCATACAGTACAACCAATACCCATTTGGACCAGGATTAAGAATCGACCATAATACCCCTCATTAAATGTAATTACTTCAACCAAGACACGAGATGCCAGCGACTCCATACTATTAGAAACAGAGTCAGAAATACCCTTTAACTTAAGTAATGGATTGCTGTTAAGACTACCTTTTGTTAACGATAAGCCTAGGCTTTCTTTTAACTTTCTTAAACCCACTAAGGTATCAGGAGCTCGGAGATCTTTTATTAAGAATTCCCCTTGTCCTGGCATAAAGCGAAAGCCAATCGACATCATATAATTGTTTGCCTTTTCGGTTAAATTAATAATAGGGTTCTTTATATCAAAAAATGGTGCTTTAGTCATTTCAATAACATTACGAGTAAACGCCGATGGATTAGTACGAATCTTAAATCTTTCTAAAAGAGATGCAGTAGGAGTCAGAGTAGAAACAAAACTATGATTACTTGAACTAGCACTGCTATCTTTCAAAGACAGATTACGAAATTTATCAGTTATAGTAAATACATCGTAGTTCTGTTCTATTTTAGATAGAACTTTGGGAACAGCTGATAGACCAATACGCTTCATAATGTTTTGTTTGTTGTTTGTTTCGGGTAATAATACAGGTCTTTTGCCGCCATCTTTGGCGTGTGTCGCACCTTGACTAGTTATTCCCCTCAGTTGGCGCATGTCTGTTCCGTTTGTAACCCGTACCATTACTGCACTTCTTGTCACACTTCTGTCTTTCATAAATAAGACACTCATGACATCGGTACGAGCCAGACAGCATTGAGTGCTAAAAGACTCCCAACTGAAAGGTCTAGTATCCCTGGAGTAGGGTCGCGTCCCACATATTATTCCCTAAAGGTAGGTTGGTAGTTGGTATGTCTTTTTACCCGTCTGGAAGGAATCAAAGACTTATTTATGGATGAGGTCTTCGGGAGTTTAGTTCCTGGGATGACCCATAGCTCTTAGTCCCTTGTTTCGGTGGTTGGTCTCTACCCTTTTCTGTCTCTTGGCGTCTTCCTCTTCTTTATATTCTAAGTGGGCCAATCCGTCCAGTACCTATGTCCATGAGAAACCAGAAATGTAAGTACTCTAAAAACTTATTCAATTATCTTGGCTAATTGCTTTCCTTTAGCCTGAAGGGTATTAGATCGAGCTTTTTTACGGGTCTAGCCTAGCACCATAGCCCTTCTCTTGCTGCTTGGCCCGCCTTGAATCATTCCCCTATCATTCGAAATGGTATATGTTGGAGAAGGTAAGGTGAAATCTCCTATGCCTATGATATTACATCTGTTAGTCCACATTTCTTTATGAGGGAAACTGGCCCATAGCCCTCTCGTACAAGGCCTAAAACGGATGAATCAAAGCCTATCATCTCAGCCTTTCCAGCTGCCTAATCCGATAAGCCTGAACATGGTCCAAGGAGTTCTAACAATCGGGGGCCCTTGCTTTAGTGAGTTTCCCTCAAGGTATTTTTTAACTAGTTCATGCCATAGAATTTAGTTCTAAGGCTTTCTCCAGCCACTATGCAGTTATATAATTATGTTATTTCATGAGTTTTGTATTTATTTAATATGTGAGAAATATGCATGTATTTTTTCATGTCACTAGTAATGTATTATGGTATCTATATAAATATCTCATTTTTCTTGTTTTACGTTGTCATGGATACTTTTATATTATGTCATGCTAGAAATAGTGATAGAGTTACATGAATATCCCAAATGTGTTTCAATGGAAATGGAACATATTTGGGTTATTCAAGTAACTCTATCACTATTTCTAGCATGACATAATATAAAAGTATCCATGACAACGTAAAACAAGAAAAATGAGATGTTTATCTAGATACCATAATACATTACTAGTGACATGAAAAAATACATGCATATTTTTCACATATTAAATAAAGACAAAACTCATGAAATAACATAATTATATAACTGCATTTGGGTTATTAAAATTAAGAAAGTTGAATAATATATACAAAGGAATCCATGACAAAATAATTAAAATAAGAATAATAGAAGACAATAAAGATATCATTATATATGCCTTTGGTCAATGAGACATGTTACCATGTACGACTCTAGGCCTAGAAATAATCTCATATGTGTGTCCTAAAGTGAATCAGTCGATCACTAGAAAGGGAATTGAAACAATGCATGCCAAATTATTAGATTAATTTTATGGCTTATGCACGTTGGGTGTAAAAACTAAGAAGTTGTTATATATGCAATAGAAGAATCGTAGTTGATTCAAGAGAGGAAAATAGTTTGTCCAATAATATCACTCATGAGATGGCTAAACAATCAAACTTCATACCTAAGCCACAACAAAAGCCATGATGGTGTAAATTTAAAAGTTATGGAGGAAAGTTCAAAATTTGAAAAGTTAAAGATAAACTCACTTGATCAAATAGTCAAAGGTAAGAGATTTGGTCAACTCATTAGTGATATTGTGGTAAATATGTTGAACTTTTTACTAGATAGAAAATTATAGTTTTGATTGCACAAATAGCTTGCTAATGAGTTTCTACGGACATTAATTAGTGAAATTGAATGTTTTAAGGTAATTAGTGATTTAAAAATTTAATTAAGATGATTAAAGATAACTAAGTCCAATTTATTTAGTTAATTCTTTTTATAGCTTAATTCATTTCATTGATTGTGAAAATGACTTATAAGTCAAAAATAAATTATAGGACTAAGGAATTTAATAGATTTTTTTTATTAAAATTCAATTAAAATAAATTGAACCTTTAAAAATTAATTAGAGATGTCCCTAATTTAAAAACTAGTTTAAGTGTTATTGGTGACCCAAAGGGACTAAATTACACAAATACCCTAATCCTAGAAACCATAATCCTAATTAGGCCTCGTATTAGTCCAATTAAAATGAAAACATAGACCCTAGGTCCAAGAGAGACATTGATCCTAGCTAGCTAGGGAGGGGTACTTTAACTCATAATTTGTTTTTTCTCTCTCCCACTTTATGTTTTTGTGACTCATTCTCTCTTATCTGCCTCTCCAACTTATCCCAAATGCTTCAACTTCTCACTACCATTTTAAACTTGGCAGATCCTATGGTGCCTAAGCTGCACAGGTCTTGCATTGTGTTTAAGTGAATATGGATCATCAAACGTCTTATGCGAAAAATGTGTGGCTACAATTTCAATAACTGCAATTTCAATAACAAAGCCAGATGCAAGGGTCCTGAATGCTAGCCCAAGTTTTGTTAAAACAATCATGTGAACCCACTTTCTATTCTCAAGTTACAATCAATTAACTTTGCAAATTTAAGTCAATTAATATATAAATTCAAAAGTTTTTAAATGTGTTTTGAAATTGATCTAAAGTGATTGTTTTTATCTTGGTTCTTTACAAAACCGATGTAAAAAATCAATTTTCTAAATCAGTTTAGAGAACTAATTAGAATGGATCTAAAAATTTCACTTTTCGAATTGGTTTGGATTCCAATCGATCAACTCTCTAGATCAATTAAGAACTTAACCTATCTGGAACTTTCATTTTCTACTCATAAAATGTCATTTGTCACCATTAAAATACTTTTAGTATTCAAAACACAATGAGTATAAATTAAAATTACACACCAAATAGCGTGAGAGAAATGCATATATGTGAATTAAAAGCTTACACTATGGCGATTGCAAGATATGCTTAAAGTGAAACACAAAGGAAGGGAATACACCTGAACTGCACGACAATTTTTTAAGCCATTCGGATCTAACACATCATAGGATTTTTCTAGCCATCACTGTGACTCAAACCTGTAAAGTCAAGAAAAGCAACCTTAACATTTTAACAAAAATTACAAAAACATGATGAACTTATGTCATTTATAAAGTATCTACGTTCCTTATGCGCAGTGGAATGAGTAAATATAACATAATCATACATTACGTAATACAAGCGACTTATGGAAATGGTTTCAATAAGTATAGTGATATTTATTTTAAAAAATGAGTATTAAATTTGCTACAAGCAGCTCCAGGTTACTCATATTAATTGTTATGTGTTTGTGTGTGCATCATGATCTCTCTCTCTCTCTTTCTCTCTCTTTCTCTCTCTCTCTCTCTGTATATATATATATATATATATATATATATATATATATATATATATATATATATATATATCATATTATGTCAAATTA
The DNA here is from genome assembly GCF_004193775.1 of Glycine soja. Taxonomy (NCBI): domain Eukaryota; kingdom Viridiplantae; phylum Streptophyta; class Magnoliopsida; order Fabales; family Fabaceae; genus Glycine; species Glycine soja. Next base: position 14,772 of record NW_021144652.1, on the reverse strand, counting down.
CATTATTGAAATAAAATTTCACAATATTTTTCACACAAACAAGATTTGATTCAAATCATTTAATTAGATTACTCACATTTAGTTCGATATCATGGGTGCTAACAACTAGACACAATACTAATTTACAAAGAATTATATATGTTTGTGCGTTCCATTTTGGCCTCCATTGGTATATATGACGTGGCCTATGAAGGAAACATTGTCATTGATGACAAGTAGAGATCTCCTATTAAAGTTGTCGGCAAGGTATAATGAATGCAACAATTTAAATTTTTTTCCCATGATTTTTATAAATGCTTTCATTTCAGAAGGTAAACAACACACATTTAATCAATTGGCAAACATATCAATACATACAGTGGATAAAGACTATCATGATCAACCTAATACTATAATAAAGCATCACATTTCAACAACAAATCTAATAACTCAAAATTTAAGTTTCATAAAAGATAAAAAGATGAAAAATAGGTAGGCAACTTATAAAAGGTTGATATTGCCAAAATCATGGGGTGAAAATATATAACTTGCTAAAAAAACTTGTAGTAGCACTATGCTCAGAGGACAAAATTCATCTTGAATAACCTACACCCTGAGTAAAAATAATATCTTTAAATATCCCATATTGATCTCAAAGTCATATAAAGAGATGAATCATATTTTATATAAAAGAAGTAGAGAATCTTTTTTTTTTTTGCAACTATAACATAAAATGTGAATTATTCATAAATATTGGCCTATAAAACAAGATATAATTGTTTCCATAAATATGGACATCTTTGAAAGGATTGAGTGCAAATAAAATTGGCTCCACAATCCAAAACTGAGTCACACAAAGGGTGTTAAGTTTCTCATGGAACTTTGCTCTTTAATAGGGTGCGATTCCATGGCAAAAATCAACAAAATCATAGAGGAAAATAACATTCTTATCAACCTTAGTGTCATAAGTTGTGTTGTATGTGGATATTACAATTTATGAATAGAAGAGAAATAATACATACACACACATATATAAAGAAGACTCACATAATAAATAAAATAAGAGTCACAAATACCTAAATTTATAATACAAGAATAAGAAAAAATAAAAACAAAAACAATCACCTAATTACAAAATTCAAAACGGTGGTTTAGGTCCCGCTAATGCTAGAAACTCATATGTTGTGATAATAATGGGATTTGGAAATGCCACATGCAAGAGATCCACACAACAAGTATAGTTAGGAAGAGTAGCAAGTAGTGATCACCTAAGCATTGGAAAAAATGATAAAGAGGAAAGTATTACCTGGTATACTTGCTCATTGAAATGGAGGTGAATGAAAGTTCGGGTGAAAAGGCAAAAAAGACTTGGGTTGGTATATGTGAAATTTGGGATGAAACAAAAATAACACGCAAAATGTCAAATACTAAGATTTATGTTAAGATGTCTCACTCTCAATAACACTATTTATTTCAATGAATTTGAGGGTTGGTATCCGTAATGGGAGAACTGGGAAATGGAGAAAAGGAAAAGCGAGAAAGTGAAGCAAGAGACAAGTCTAAAACCAAGGATCATAACAAGAATGGAATGAAGTATTGATTATCAGCAAAGAGAATGACAAGTGAATGAAGTGGTGATTCTTTTGTCATATTAATTATTTTTCTCAAAATCTTTGTACTACTTTATAAAGAATGAAAAAATAACTAAAAATAAATGTACTTAATGTATTAAAAATATATAATTAAATAAGAATAAAAAATTAATATTTATTATATGAAGATATATGAAAAAATAATTTAATGTTTCAAAAATTTTTAAAGTATTTAATATTTATCATATAAAGAAAGTCTAAAAATGAAAGAAATTAGTCGAGTTGAAAGAATGATGAAATTGTAAAGGATAACTCGTCGATATACTCACCAAAGTGGAGGCAGACGAAGGTTTAGGCGATAAGGACATGGGGTTTGGTTGATCCATATGGAATTTGGCATAGAGAGAAGAGGAAGATGAAAACTTAAAAATTATAGGATCTATTTTAATGTGCCTCAGTCTTAGTATTGTAACACTTATTTCAATATTTTAGGTTTGTATGATAAATAGAGATAAGTGTAGGGTTTTAAAGAGAATGTAGATGTAGAAGGGGGAAGTGAAGAAGTGTAATGGCATGACAGATCTAAAACTAGCAAAGTTAGCAAAATCGGTGGACAGATGAAAAAGTGAATGAAGTAGTGATTCTTATGTCATCTTATAAATATCTCTTGAAATCTCCGCACTACTTTATAAAAATATATTAATTTAATTAAAAAATAAATGCATTTAATGGAATAAAAAATAAATGCATTCAATGCAATACAAATATCCAATGCATTTATGAATAATAAATATTTAATCCATGTATGAATAAAAATAATCAATAAACTCAATATTTATGATATAAAGAAAGAAGAAAAATTAATAGAAGAATTTAATGTTCTGAAAAATATTTAAAGCATTTAATATTTATCATATAATAAAAGTAGAAAAGTCAAAGAAAAAAATGAGTTGAATTGAAAGAATGATGAAAGTGAAAGGGTCACCTCTTCGATTTCCTCATCAAAATGGATCTAAACAAATGAGTTGAAAGAATTTAATTTTGGGTTGAGTAAACGGAACATGCAAATTTTGACATTCTAGGATCTATGGTACGATGTCTCACTTTTAGTAATGCAACACTTATTTTAATAAGTTTGGGGATAGGCATAAAAAATGCAGGTAAAAAGAAAGTTTTAGAGAGAACATCGGGGATGAAAAAAAGGAAAAAGTGAGAAAGTGAAGTGGCGAGACAAATCTGAAACCAACCAATCTAAAAACATTTCCTATGGTTACAAAAAATGTCGGCAAATTGACCCCAGGGTGTCACTTTTACAAACTTTTTCTGAAACAGGGTCTGTTTTGAAAGTAATTACCAAGGGGATATGTTTTCAAAGCTTTCCGCCATTACTATAAGCGAAACATCACGTGGTAGGGACAGCATGGCATTTCGCCAGTGGGATTGGCAAAACAGGCATGGCATTTCGCCATTGGGGTTGGCGAAACAAGCACCCATCACGTCATGGCAGCAGTGGGTTTCGCCGGTGGTATTAGCGAAATAGGCGTGAGAGTTTTGCGATTGACGTGGAGCGCATGCAGTGGCCAAACTGGAAAAAAATACATACTAAGATTAAAGAGGATTTTAAAAAGGAAAGAAAAAATATATACTAAAATTAAAATATTAACATAATAAATGGGAAATAATTTTCCTAGACATAAATGGAAAGAAAAAATATTAACTCTCATTTATTATGTAATTATTTAAAATTAATTTGATTATTATGTAATTAAAAAGGAAAGAAAATAAATTACATAATAAACGAGAGTTAATTACATAATAATGACTAACAAAAAAGAAAGGCAGAACTTAGAATTAACCCGAAACATATAACACACACTCCATTTTGGGTTATCACCTAATTTAAAAGGAAAGAAAATTAGTATTCATCTCTATTATTATGTAATTAAAAAGGAAAGAAAATATTCTTATGGATTTGCTCTCAAGATATTTCGAGTTAATTCTAGGTCCTGGCTTTCTTTTTGTTAGTGATTATCATGTAATTAAGTCTCATTTATTATGTAATTTATTTTCTTTCCTTTTTAATAACATAATAATCAAATTAATTTTAAATAATTACATATAAAGGAAAGAAAATATTCTTATGGACTTGCTTACCGTAATGGTGGAAAGCTTTGAAAAAAAGTCCCCCTTGATAATTACTTTCAAAAAAGACCCAATTCCAAAAAAAGTTTGTAAAAGTGACCCCTGGGGTCAATTTGCCCAAAAATGTCACCTCAATTTTTTCAGATTAGTTCTCATATAACTGATGGAAAAAGTTATTATAAAATGTATTATTTGTACTACTGAACAGAGTTCGCAAAGAAATGAATGAGGTGATGATTGTTGGCAAACAACGATTCTTTTGCCATATTATAAATCTTTATTGAAATCTCTCAACAACTTTATAAAAAATTATTAACTTAATTAAAAATAAATGCATTTAATGTATTAGATATAGTTAATGCATATATGAACAAAAAATATATTTAATGTATTCAATAGTTATCATATAAAGAAAGAAGAAAAATGAAAGGAGAAATTGATGTTTTGAGAATATTTATTAAAGTATTTATTAGTTATCATATAATTAAGAAAGTAGAAAAATGAGTCGAGTTGGAAGAGTGATGAAAGTGCAAGTGTAACCACATACTCGTCAAATTGGGGGTGAATGAAGGTTTGGTTGAAAGGACATAGGGCTTGCATTGACCCATGTGGAATTTGGGGTCAAGAGAAGAAGAATATACAAATTTTGAAACTCTAGGATTGATGTTAAGATGGCCCAATGTATAATGCAAGGTTTATTTCAACAATCTTGAGGGTTGGTATCAAATATGGAAGGAAATGAAGGATTTGATCAGAGAGAATGTGAGAATGGGGAAGTGAATGAAGCGGTGATTCTTATGTCATCTTATAAATCTTTCTCAAAATCTATGTACTCTAAAAAAAATATTAAAACAAAAGGCAGTAGTATTTAATTTTATGAAAATATTGTAATAATTTAATATTTATCATAAAGAAAGTATAAAAATGAATAGGAGGATTTAAAGTTTTAAATATATTTAAACATTTAACATTTACCATATAAAGAAGGCAGAAAAATAAAAGAATATGTGACGAGTTGGAAGTATCATGAAAGTGAAAGCATTACCACATCAATGTACTCATCATCAAGATGTGACAAGCAAGGCAAAAAGGACACATGGCTTGGATTGACCCATATGAATTTTGGGGTCTAGGGAAGAGGAGGATGAGAATTTTGGATTTATGTTAAAAGTCATTTTCCTCTATAATGCAAGGCTTATTTCAATAATTTCAATGGTTGGTATCTATAATGAAGGAATATGGAGGGTTCGAAAGAGAACGTTAGAGATGGAGAAGGGAGAAATTTAGAAAATGAAGTTGCAAGAGAGATATAATTGGTAAATATTGTTAATGCAATTTTATCTTAATCCATAATTATTTTTTTTTCTTTGTAAAAAGCTTAATGTGATTCATGTTGCATCATTTAGAAAGATACTTAAGCATAAAAGTATTCTTTAGTGAAAGCACATGACATAAAATTTTCAAGGGAGTTTAAAAATTTAAAATATTGTGACTATTACAATAGGTTAGGCACCGATGACTTTTCTATGTAGTACAAATCGTCTAATACAATTCACGTGATGGACAAGTTAATTGGCACATCCACATGCTTTGTCTTTCAAGTATTGAGTAGCACTCATAGATCATTCGATAAATATTGATGTATATCATTCTTATATGCACCATCTTACATATTTCATGGTACAATGCAATGTTCAATGATGTAATAATGTTTTAATTATCATTCTCATATCTATTTTGCTTGCATATAATCAGTTTTAATGAAACAACTATTTTTAAATCAGAGCTTTGAATTGTATTAGACAATATGTACTACATAGAAAAGCCATTAATGCCTAACTTATTGTAATACAAAGGTCTTATACTTTTGTCTGGTATCATTAAAACTAATATTTAGATATCATCCACCATATTAATGCAAGGGATAAGAATTTTACCAAACCAATCACATATACATAACTACTTTTCTTTTATAGAATTTTCTTCCCCTTTCAGTTTTTTTAGAAGAAAAAAACTTGTCTTATTGCACATAATTTCTAACTTATAAAAAACATTTACAAGAAATTCAAAAGCACAAAAATTGTAAAAGACATCAAGTCATCATCAAAATAATGCAACCAGAAGATTAGAAGATTGATGCACAAGCACTATAATAATCTTAAGTATCTTTTAGTGGTTACAGTACAATTTGCAAAAGTAATTAATACGAGAACAGGGCATATGAGTCATTCATTTCAAAATTGTTTTATTTAGGCTTAAATATCTTTTAGTGGTTACAATTTAATTTTTTGTCTTATAAAATTATTATTATTATTTTAATTTTTAATCATTGCAAATCATGTTTATTTTGCTTTTGGCCTTTATAGGGTTTTAGATAACACTTTTTCAATATCAAAAGTGTTATCTAAAGTGTTTTAAGGACTAAAAATAAAATAAACGTAATTTTCAAGAACTCAAAACAAATAAGCAATTTTGCAAGGACAAAATAAAAAAAATGTAAAATTGCAATGACTAAAAATATATTTAAACTTTTTATTTAAATAATTTTCCACAATAGGAGACATCATTAGCTCTTCCACTTAAGCCTCATTCATTCATTGTGATAAATTGTTATCATAACTAGATAAGGCATAGGAGTTTAAACAAAATTGTTTAGAAGTTAGTTTTAAATGTTTAAATTTTAATAAAATAATTATCAAAAGTAATTCGCTTATAAAACAAATATCTACTTGTCTTTTGTATGAAAGCGTATTACAAAAGAATAAAAATTTAATCCATGCTTTTGTATTATATTTTCAAAAGAAAAAGAATTGTCTTTTTCATAACTATATTTATAAAAACAAATAACATTTTATAAATAATAAAATGTACTTTAGTATAATATCTTTTGCATTATGAAAATTTTAAACAATAATATAATAACATTTTATAAATATACTATATAAATAAATAGATAACAAACTAATGGAAACAACCTAATTATAATTGCATAGTGGTCATTAAATAAATTATTATTCTAACACCAGGCTATAAGTTCTAGTACAACTAGTGCAAAAGATAACATGTATGGACAAGTCTACAAAGTGTTAAACATCCCTTATCATTTGGTGAAGAACTAACTATCCACGTTATTAGACAAGAGAGTTCCCATTCAAATTGTCATTCCAAGTTTGACCAATGACCTATAATCGAACATTTAAAATAGCATCTCATTCTAAGCCACTATTAATATCAAGTGATATATAGACCTACAAATGACACCATTTCTTGGCTTAGAATCCAACATGGTAACTTCAATCTCATTTACTAAAGGTCTATCTTTTAATATCTAGATGACCTCGCTATTATACTTTGTCATGGATACTCATGTATTATTCAACTTTCTTTTAAACAACCCAGATGTCCAAGTTCCTTTTCCATGAAAATAGGAACATTTGGGTTATTCAAAAGATAGTTGAACAATACAAAAGTATCCATGACAAAGTAAAATATGAAGTACACTAAATATCATAATAAGTAACATTTGTGGTAACTTAAAAAATACATATTTCTTACATATTAGACAGATAGTAAACTCATGGAAAAACCTAACTATGTAATTCCCTAGTGGGCATTGAATCACTAACTCTTCCGCAATGCTATAAAAGGTCATTCAATTACAACTAATTCGAAACAGAGCGTCTCTCGACAAGTCCAATAATCTTAAACATCTCTTATCATTTGGCAAAGAACTAATTGATCCTTATAATTAGGAAAGAAAGAATTTTCCATGCAAACAACCCATCCAACATTCATGAATTGCCTAGAATCAAATATCGTGACTATTGCCTCGTTATACTCCTTTCGCAATATCAAGTGATGGATCTACAAAAGACATTCTCTATTTCACACTATTAGTACTAACATGACTCTTTATGGCATTGTAGAAGAACTATTGTGATTAAATACCACTATGCAGTTATATAATTATGTTATTTCATGAGTTTTGTATTTATTGAATATGTGAGAAATATGCATGTATTTTTTCATGTCACTAGTAATGTATTATGGTATCTATATAAACATCTCATTTTTCTTGTTTTACGTTGTCATGGATACTTTTATATTATGTCATGCTAGAAATAGTGATAGAGTTACATGAATATCCCAAATGTGTTTCAATGGAAATTGAACATATTTGGGTTATTCAAGTAACTCTATCACTATTTCTAGCATGACATAATATAAAAGTATCCATGACAACGTAAAACAAGAAAAATGAGATGTTTCAATTTAATTAGGCTTAAATATCTTTTAGTTGTTACAATTTAATTTTTTGTCTTATAAAATTTTTAAAACTTTCTAATAGTTTTGTTCCAATGTAATTTAGAGATGACAAGTCATTGATATCAAGTGGATCTGTACTTACATATTTACCTTTTTCATTAAAGAAAGGTATTCTCTTGGAGTTACTGAGAGTTCTAAGAGTGGTTGTACTCTCTTTGTTTTTAACCGAGAGTTCTTTCCAATTGGGTCGAAATTGATAAGTTACCTTCTTTATCAGACTTCGGGAAGGGTCGGCGTACTGTTCTTTATACCATTCTGGAGTTATAACATTTCTACCCGGTCCCTTGTACTTATAGACCTTCTTATTGCCATCTGACTCTTCTGTGGTATAGCTATAGCATTTAGGTGCTAAAAAGAATCCCTCCAAGATCTTATCTTCTAATTTAAATTTACCTAATACAGAAGAGGAAACATCTTCCTCCGGAAGTGGATTACCAAGGACAATAGATCCTTGAGCCGGCAGTGATCGCTGCGGCTAGTTGTACTGCGGAGTTCTTCGGGGGATCCCAATAAGAAGGCCCCTTACCCGGATTGGTTAGATAAGATACCATGTATAGATCCTCTCTAATAAAGACATCGTCTATAAACTCAGGGCGTGATAGCAAGGTGCTCCCCTTTATTTGAATACCCACCTACGGCTTTGATTGTTATTACTTCTGCAGGAGCTACGACGTCATTCCTTGCGGCAACCACTGGAATATTACAGAACGATCTAAAGAGGGTCATTGCTTATTCAACTTGCAGTCAATTAGGCTATATGATCTTTGCTTGCGGCATCTCTAACTATTCGGTTAGCATCTTTCACTTAATGAATCACGCCTTTTTCAAAGCATTACTATTCCTGAGTGCAGGTTCGGTGATTCATGCCATGTCGGATGAGCAAGATATGCGGAAGATGGGGGGGCTTGCCTCCTCGTTCCCTTTTACCTATGCCATGATGCTCATGGGCAGCTTATCTCTAATTGGATTTCCTTTTCTAACTGGATTTTATTCCAAAGATGTGATATTAGAGCTCGCTTACACTAAGTATACCATAAGTGGGAATTTTGCTTTCTGGTTGGGAAGTGTCTCTGTCCTTTTCACTTCTTATTACTCTTTTCGTTCACTTTTTCTAACATTTCTAGTACCAACTAATTCATTCGGGCGAGACATCTTACGATGTCATGATGTGCCCATTCCTATGGCCATTCCTTTAATACTTCTGGCTCTCGGGAGTCTCTTTGTAGGATACTTGGCCAAAGTGTGACCCGTTAGCCCATAAGTAAGTACTGTGACGAAGCGGCTGTTGCTCACCCGACACGATCGTACGAGGTCACAATTCACCCAACACGATCATCCGGGGTAAACAAGAATTGGGGATCGGATGCGGGCGAAATTCCCGCCAATGGCTGAGATGTTCAGTCGACTCCTTAACCTTTGTGGGGGTCCGGACCCCTTACGAGTGAGCAGAAAAGGGAGGAGGAAAGAGGCCCTGGCGAACCGTCATAATTAGTTAACAAGTGTAAGCTTCGCTGCCCGACAGTATGGAGTACTGACCACACCGAGGGACAGGCCCTGAAGTGAAGGACAGGAACGAGCGGAATCAATGTGTTCCAATTTCTGGCCTTGCATCGACCATCTAATGGACCATGGACTAAACGGCCACTGCCTGAAAGGACTATGTCCCGTGGACCGCCGCCCCCCACAAGGTACATCTCGCGCCTATGGGCTGCTATAACTATCCAAGAAGACACTCGAAACTGGAAGGATAAACAAACCAACCCGGTGGACTGCCGAGCTACAAGTCCCACGACACAGGAGCGGGATTCTCTAAAAAGCCAAGGTCGCGGGTGGCCAAGAGGGCCCACTTGGAGACTTGGGATCTCAGCAGGAAATGCGAAGGTTGCTTAAAGCCGGCCGATAGGCGAAAGAGAATCAACTAGTTTAGTTCGGATCTGAGTAGGCTTATCTTATAATAGGGAATACTCTAACCCTGGGAACCTAGGACTACTAAGGTGGGTGGAAAAGCCTGGATGAGCACTCCACTACTTAATCTACTGGCGTGGCGTTTCCATATGTTTTTGATCAATAGAACAGGAAGAGGAGGAAAAAAAAGCTTATGATGAGCATCTATTTGAGTCGATTAATCATCCCTTGCATCATCCTTACACCGGTTCTCTTGTGTCTTTCTTTCTCTTTCGATTTGTTGGGTTTTTCTAAGATCCAAAGTCTTCTCTTACAGACTTGCCTTCGCGCTCTTTTTCGGCTTGTGGGTTGGGAGGTTCCCCTCATAATTATTCTTTGTGTTCTTTCGGGCCTCGAATCCGGGTATACGTTGCACATGATGGATCCAGCAGGAGGTCAGCCTGCTGCCAATCCTGCAGCGGAGCAACCCTCAAACGTGCCTTCAGGCGCATCGACCTCGGGCTGGAGAAGTTTCGAAGAAGGTGTTTTGTTAGAATCTTCAAACGAATCCAGCGAAGCGAGCGTGAATCAGCAGCCTGTGATTCCCGAACTTGAACCTCCGCTTCTCGATGACAACACCCGGCGAGCAGAGCTCGCTGTTCGATTGAGGGCGAATTGGTGGGGGATCGCTTATAACGAGCGAATCCTCGACTCCTTCGTCCGGAGTCAACTTGCAATCGAAAGGCACATAGAGGCCGCACTTGTGGCGGACGGATATTCCCCTCAAGTAGTCTTTGAAAGAAGACATATGATTCGTGGCTTTCTTTTCTATCCGGAGGGGCATGCGCTGAGTGAAAACGCTTACGCGGGTTATCTGACCAAAATTGCCAATTTTGGTACAAGGCAAAGCATTCCCTATCAGCGGGTGATCCGAACCGTCCATAACTCTCATCCCTTTTTAGATTAGATATTCTCTTTTTCTTTCAATAGCCGGCAAAATGACTACAGGATCATCGGTCTACTCTACCTCAATTCACCATTTCGAACTTTATACAGAAGGTTTTTCCGTACCAGCTCCTTCTACCTATACCGCTGTTGAAGCACCTAAAGGAGAATTTGGTGTCTTTCTGGTCAGTAATGGAAGCAATCGTCCCTACCGTCGTAAAATAAGAGCACCTGGCTCTGCCCATTCACAAGGACTCGATTCTCTGTCCAAACATCACATGCCAGCAGATGTGGTCACCATCATAGGTACTCAAGATATTGTGTCTGGAGAGGTGGATAGATAGGACTACGTCTTGCTCGATCAGGATGCTAGCTTTATTGCGAGCCAAAAACCTTGTTTGCGGCATTCCCCCGGTCAAAATAGATAAATTATGGAATTCTCTGTAAGAGCTGCGGAACTAACAACTCTATTAGAAAGTAGAATTACCAACTTTTACACTAATTTTCAAGTGGATGAGATCGGTCGAGTGGTCTCCGTTGGAGATGGGATTGCACGTGTTTATGGATTGAACGAGATTCAAGCTGGGGAAATGGTTGAAAAAAGACATACCAACTACCAACCTACCTTTAGGGAATAATATGTGGGACGCGACCCTACTCTAGGGATACTAGGCCTTTCAGTTGGGAGTCTTTTAGCACTCAATGCTGTCTGGCTCGTACCGATGTCATGAGTGTCTTATTTATGAAAGACAGAAGTGTGACAAGAAGTGCAGTAATGGTACGGGTTACAAACAGAACAGACATGCGCCAACTGAGGGGAATAACTAGTCAAGGTGCGACACACGCCAAAGATGGCGGCAAAAGACCTGTATTATTACCCGAAACAAACAACAAACAAAACAATGTTGACGACTCGTCAATTTAAATGTATGCTGGAGAAGCATAAATTATTTTTACTTCCGGTTCGATTTCAATCTACTTCTAACTGGATTTCTCACTTTGCAAATACATTGGATATGCCGGAAAATAAAAGCGAGAATCGTGCTAAAATAGAAAGTTTCTGGGAAGGTGCTTTAAAGGATATTTACGAAGAAACACTAATGTATGATAATAATGATGTGGTCCACAGTCCGGATGAATGCGTTGATCCTGAAACACGAAAAATAAAAGTCCCTAAATCAGAGTTTGTTAAGACATATAAAAATAGCGTCTTTTCTCTTCTGGACTGTTATAGATATGAAAATAATGATGCACAAACATTAGAATCGCTTCAGAGAGAAATTGAGGATCTGACTTTGAACTTCTCTGAAGATAGTATTTATAAAACTAGTCCTAACATTATGGTAATGTTAACTAAAAACAACTTGCCAAGTGCTAAGGAATTCCTTCGTGGAAAGTATCTTATGGATAAAGAATATCCCGGCAGAATGACCATTTATGCAGAAAGTCGAAGTGGTGATAGTCTAGAAACCAGCGGCTCAGAGCTATCCGATGAGGAGAATAAAAATCTAAGATGTGTACTATCTGAAAGTGATAAGTCGTTGTTGGTAGAGTTAGGCGAGCACTCCATTGAGTGCCTACTGGTTCACACCCTAGGCCATCTGTTTAATCTGGAAAATATTGTCAGTCTTGCTAGTTTGGTTGATCGTATAGAACGCAATGTAAGGGATTATGCCTCATCGTCAACATTGTATTATAATAGTAGGGTATGTAATCTAAGTATGGATGCTGTTGATAAAGGTACTAAAGCATCTAAAACTAGAGCTTATCCCTTTGGTACAGCATTAGTTGAATTTTTAGTGAGTCGTGGTCTATTGCGCTTAGTAACATATAATGTTGATTTATTAAATTTCTCTGATGATAGTGGTCCAAAGACTGTTGTCAAAAATGTTGTCAAAAAGGGCCATAATTACTATAGGAGCTCTTTAGTATATGCCGAATGCTTGTTTAACCCCGCATTACTTCCTATAAAGTTAAACCTACCTATGGTATTTCCACCTAAAGATTGGGAGCCCCACAAACCTGAACAGAAACGTAAGTTGTTACATATATCTGATATATATGGTGGTTATTTAAGCAACCCTACGGGCCAAATCTACAGCACTCAACGGAGTATGAGTTCTCCCGATGCGAAGAATTTCTTCATCTATTTCGGTGAAAATAAGTATCAAGAAAGTCATAATAAGCAAAATAAGTTTTGTACTAGCATCAGTAGCTTACAGCGTCAATCCTTTAAAATAAATAGTAATTTCCTTAATTTTATATTAGAAAATAGGGAATTATTAGAAGAATGTGGCTACTTGATGCCCGAATTTCTTTCAAAGGTAATACTAGCCCATGCCTCCAGGAAACTTAGAAGTCATTTTGAAAAGAATAAGGATATTCAAACAATATGCAAATTTAGTGATGTGTACGCTCTATTAATAAAGAATATGCAGCGGGCACGTTATGAGTGTACGATTTTAGATCTGGCAAAGGCCTACTCTGGATATTCTTTATATTTTCCAGCATTTATTGACTTCAGAGGTCGAATCTATCGCAGCGGCATCTTTCACTTCCACGAGCGGGATTTAGCCCGAAGTCTACTATTAATAGATTGTAAAGATAATATAGAATATTCTTCCCCTGAAATTAATAATTATCTAAATATGTATCTAACCGCAACTGCATTCCTCTATCAATCATATAAATATGAGGAGGATGCTCTAAATGATATAAATAATAAATTATTACCATTACCTAATCTAGAGTGTAAAGAGAACTTTAAAACGTATTTAAAGACTTTAGTGATAGAATCACGGATGGCTAAACGGCCATTCCAATATTTATCTAATATTTACCTATTATCATCATCGGATTTAATGTCTTTCGTTGATCTGTATAATTGTGTTCCTGTAACTCAGGATGCTAGCGCTAGCGCATATCAACTGATGGCTTATTTCCTCCTGGATAAGAATTTTGCGAAACTAACAAATCTTTTTGATACCGGCAGCGGTGAGATATTTGACATCTATTCTCACATGAGAATTGAATTAATTTCATTCATCAAAGACTCTCTTAGTGAGGAGAATCCTGAGCTATGCGCAATTTTGGATAGGGTCCTAACTAGGAGTATAGTTAAGCAAATATATATGCCAATTATATATGGTAAAACAGCTAATAGCACAACTAAGGATCTTATAGTGAGTCTTTGCCAAGATCTCTTGCCAAAAGAATGTACTATACTGTCGGTTCTATGCTTCAAATTTTGGCAAGAAAAATACAGTTTTATGTATTCGTTTATCCAGCTGATCAGCCTGGTAGGTCGGGTATGCTCTTACCTAGATCGACCAGTCTTGTACAGCACAGAATATTTTAGCACATCCCAGGATTATAAAAAGATGGAAAAACACTCAGTTAGAGTCTTCAACTCTTACTTGAAAAAGGCCCATAATGTCACACTCTCGTTTCCCTCAAAAGAGCGGGATAAGAGGAAAAGTGGGGTATCCACATTCGTTAACTTCATTCATCAAAAGGACGCGCAAATTGCTATGTCTATTGCCTTCTATGCGAACTCATATAATATACCTCTGTACACAGTGCACGACAACTTCATAACAAATATACATTATTGTAAATATATATCTAAAATCTATCTACATGTCATAAAGGAAATGGGGCCCCCTCTTAAAATCATTAACCGCTTTATTTATAAAAATATTATGGAGCCGGCTATAGCGAAGGGCCTCTATAATAATGTAAAAGGCTACAATTTGAAGTCTTTTGATGAAAGGATCATACCAGAGCCTATTTTAGATGAGTTCTTAAAAATTGGACTCATTTCTCCAGAAGATGTCACGAATGCAGCTGGTTTAAAAAAATAAACAATAAGTGAAACAAAGATATCAACTCTATTGTAATGCGG